>NW_019416265.1:399298-562613 GCF_000390285.2 Anoplophora glabripennis | reverse complement strand
CGAAAGTTTTATCACTTTTTGTTTATAATTGACATTTTTACAGCAACTTTAAAAAATTGACGTTTTATACCGTTTTTTCAATCTCACGGCTTTGTTATTACAGATTTTGTAATCGGACCACCGCCATTTTGTAGCTATTTTTATTACGAACAAAATCATGTCCTGAGCATTTTTTCGTACAAAGTCATCCCGCTGAGTTATTTGAAGAAAACTACTAAAAAAAATTTTTTTCACGATTAAATTGTTAATAACTTTTTTTCCTGATAAAATACTTTGTCAGCAAATTAGCCCGTTATTGTACTCATCATTTAATGTAGGTGTGTGTATTTATTTCCGGGTTATCAAGGTTTGACACAGGCCGAATCTCTACCAACTGGACTAAATAGAGAATGGTCCAATAAGGTAATCTATTAATCTATAATAGCACTCGTTCAAACGTTTAATGAGAACTTATGTTCGTAATTAACTTCTCTTGTTCCGTGAGGAGTTTAATATGCCCACTGATGGTCATTGTAAAAATTTTATATGGAGTTTTTATACAGTCAAAAGAATACGATTTCTACCCATTGGCAGAAATTGGAAGAAAATCATCTGGCAATGCTTGCACTATCTGAATATAATGTGGATAAAACTGATATTTTAAAATATTTAATATTGTTTGACGGCTTACACTATAGAAAGCATTTTTGGGGTACCATACTTCAATGAATACTGCATCTTCCTATTGAGGTGTTCCAACTCTTTTAGATCTGCCAGTCTCATCAATACATTTTATAGAAGTTCCAGTTGCTTGGAGTCGGTGATAGATGATCGAGAAAGTTTTTACAAAAGTGAAACAAACTGCTTCCACTGCATTAAGAAAACGTCTATGCACCATTTCTGAACTAAATAAATTTCTGAAATGAATAATCATAAGATAAGTAACTTTGAGCCGTAACAACTAAATGTTCGGAGCAGCGACAATTTTCGCAATAGCAGTTAATAATGTTACACAATCTTAGAGTAAAGTCTATTTTGTTTAATTTGCTAACAACTAAATGTTCGGACACAGTACTTGTTGAAAAACCAAGAAGGTGTTAAAAATAAAAAATATACATTGTTATAATTCATACGCCTTTAATTTTTCTGAACTTTTCACAACAATATTGTACAAAACTATGACACGAGGCTTAGCAACCCCTAAAAAGTGTGTCAATTGATAGCGTAAACGTTCTCGTGAGAGAGTTCTGGTCGAACGCCAAAAATTCACAAATACCTCTTGTTAAATTAAAATTACTGCGGTATAGTACTAAGAAACAAACAATAACGTATCGAGGGAATGTTGTTGACGGTGGATACAAGTACTCTTAGGGGCAATTATTATTAACGTCTACGTCGACGTGTCTTTATCAAGGTAAAAGGAAAACCTTGCTGATGGAACTCCAGAAGAAGAAGAAGAAGCGTTTAGCTTGGACTAAATCGACAAGTGAAGAGTAACGTGTCTGCTAGGGATATTCGTAAACGCATGAAATGAACAGCAAAGGAAGCCTTCCACAAGGAGTGCTTAAAACGTACAGTAAAATTCCCACAAGGAGTGATGATCTGAGGCAGCATGCCGACAAAGGGGGTAGTTATCTTAGAAAGTAACGTACTGCTCACAGGATAAGAATAATTTGGCAAGAGAAGTTTCATTTTCCAAAACAGTGCATCCTTTACCATACAGCCACTTAACTTAAAAAAAGGTTTGGAAACAACGACATTAAAGTCTTGAGCTCGCCGTTAAACAGCCCTAATCTAAATGTTATTGTTGAAACATTCTGACACCAAATGAAAACGTTCTTACGGAACAACCTGATTACGGATTACGAAACCATAACCACATTTTGTAGCTTTTGATTAAATCCAATTGCAAACTTTTCAAAATAAATCAGCTTTCTTGGCTACTGAATTTGTAAAAAATATTGATTTGTAGAGTTGAGACGAATTTGAAAAACTTTATTTAAAAATTGTGTTAAAATTATTAGTTACTAGACAATAATAACAGAAAATGTCGCTTTTGATTCCAAGAAATCGTATAGAATAATCATCTGATAGATTCGTAACATTGCTGGTATTTTCCAATGCATACTCGTACAGTATTCGAAGAGGCCTGTGATATTAACACAGAAATGCCTAAATTTTTTTTCGAAAATTTAAAATATAAACTAAATAATGTTTAATTTTAGGTTCTATATTACATAAAAAATCTTTAAAAAAATTTTTGCACTTTGGTTTTCTTAAAAAGTTCCGTCCTTGTAAAAGGACAGTAGGCATACAAACCACTAAAAAATATTTATTTTATTATTTAACACAAACATTTTAAAATAGCATATAACAAACTACAAAATTAAAAAAATCTACATTTGTATTCTAATTATTATGGTATACTACAAAACAATCTGCATGTAAGGCTACATCATATTTCATGCATTTTCGCTGGACTTTTTTTATGATAAACTCTACAACGCGTTTGTTTTGATTGAAAGACAATATAGTGGTCTTTGTTATCCAATCGTGACTCTAAATGTTCCAACGAGTTAGGCTTTTCTGGCTTTCTTCCACTGTTTTGGTATTTTTCTGGTAAAGTCTCAACTATTGTCCTCCGAAAATTTAAATGATCAATTTTGCCTCCTTGGAGTCTATGTAACTGCCAGGAATTTTGTTCAGCAACATCAAGACAATATATAATAATTGGAAAATATAATGTTTTCCCTCTAATCGCCGTACGGTACAAACTTAAATTTTATATACATCTTAATCAACATCTGTACCTCTGGTCACAACTTCTGCTGGTGCCAAGAGCTGAGAACCGGGCAAGTTATTTATGTTCAAGTACTCCTCATTTCCAGGATCGTCGTCTGTCAACTCTTCACCTGAGTTTATTGGAGGCAATATGAAGCAATATTTATTTCCGAAGGTAATAAGTAATCATCTTCTTGCAAACTTCGCAAAAGATCATTTAACGTGAGATCCCTGAAATAGAAATACGTTATACTCCTAATGCCTATTGTCCTTTTAAAAGGACACTATAAAAAATTGGACTAAATGCATAGGTTTTTAACATCCTAACCTCAACTTTTCAAATAAAATGAAAAGTATGAACCTTTTACCTAACAAAAACACCTATAACAATTAAATTTAGCAGGTAACACTTATCCCACTAGCTTCAAATCAATAGGCTGCGATATTTTTTAAAAATCACAAAGTTACACAAGCAATATCTTACTTATGTAACACAGTTAAGACTAAACTGGCTATTAAAACACGTGCCTTAGGATATTCTGAAATGAGACCAACAATACTATCTCCGATCGGGAAGCTTTAAGAGTCTGTACACCTATTTAAAAAGGTGCCTATAAAATGTCCTTTTAAAAAGACAGTAGGCATATCAGACTTTCAACATTTAATGTAATTAAATTTGACGAAATAAAATATTATTTAATTGATGGGAAATGAAATTTTTTATGAACTACTATAGCAGAGTACCAAATTCCAATAAATCATCTCTTCCAGTTTCTGTCATGGAGGTAAGAAATCTGTTTCTTTTTTTGACAAAATTTGACACCACTTGCAAACTAGGTGTCTTAGGACATATCTTCAAAAAATTCTTTTTTTTTTCTTGACTGACGATTTTTATATTTTGCATTAACGGAAGATATTTACTATTGAAAACAGTTTAAGAACCGTATAGGGGTATTTATACTGAAACATAATTTTAAGTTATTTTTCTCCCTCGAGATTTATTCATTTAAGTACTTAACCCGACTTATTTTTTGTAAAAAAGGCTTCTAACTATTGATATTTCCGAATTTCCAAAGCATACTTGATTTTTGAACTAAAATGATATAACAAGTTATTTTTAACACTATATTTACATGTTATCGTCACCAAATGAGTGAGTTATTTGTTAATTACATTCAAAACTTGAGGAAGCCCAGTTACTCATATGGACCCTTTGTCTCATCCAAATTAACATAACGCAAAATAGACATTTCGCAGTATTTTAACTGGATTTAACGGACTCGAGCAAATCGGACTAAACGATCAAAACTGAGTTCCCACGACTGCCTGCATACCCTAATCAGCATTCTAATGTCTTTTGCAGTCAGAAGTACGAGTTTGTGTGAACTTTAATGCCCTATAAGATCGGCGTACAGATTGAGGGCGATTCGTTTTATGCAGCTCATTGACCCGGGCTTGTCAGGGCCTGACTAACGATTCTACTCCATCTTCTTCATCTTTCTTTTCGTGCGCCGTCCAAGAAACCAGCTTCTTATTATAAAAGAGTGGCGCGATAGGTGTTACAGAGACGGTCGTCTTATTGTAATATCTGATATTCCTTTTTGCCATGTTACGTAACACCGCATAAAACATGACAAATGTCTCGGGAGTCGAGCTTGACAAAGATGATATATTTTCGCACTGCATTTTTATGAAGCGGTATATTGCTTCCGGTTTATGAACATATTGGTACATATACAGGGTGATTCCGTTTCAAATGAACAATCAGTTTGGTATACAGTTCATTGTATAATTTATTCGTCCCATAAAAATAAAAAAATATATATTTGCGGGCGTGTCAAAAGTAACATTTATTTAGATAATTTCCAGAGTAAAAAATTGGCCTTTATAAAATCGTGTGCAACAATAGTTATTCATTGTAATAGATTTTATCGTCATCTATAATCTACTTTCCTTATATAGCACGTTTTAAAAGAAATACATTAAAAAAGTAATTATCAAAGGACACTACTTTTACTTTGTTTTGAAGAAGAAAAACTTCCTTCAGAATTGGATAAAATGTATTAGGGACCGTGGAAAAATTATTGCCCCAAATAGCATACTTTTTGGAAAAGTTAAAGAAAGTAATATGTCTTATGAGTCTGCTCCATCAAATAACGCTTCGCAATGTTTTCGGATACGACAAAGATTTATAAGCATTAGCAATGCAAAAAATTAACTGATGTATACACACACAAAAGATCGAAAGTTTTGGAATGAGATGAAGATAATGTTATTTCTATGCGGCACTTCAGACAATAAATATCTGTCTATGAAGGTAAAATTTTTATAATTTCTTTTATGACTTTAGTAACTTATCTTTTACATTACAGGTTGTTTTGGGAATTATCAGAAAATACGTCGGATAATTTGTTATTGCTACCAGCACGAAGCACCGATCTGTGTCTGTGAATCTACAGATGATCCTAGCTGTTTATTAAATATTGTGGTTGTAATTTAATGCTGGTCGGGGCTTTAGCCCGCATTGTAGTTCTTTCCCATAATATCAATTGTTTAAGTCATATAGGTATATGTTGAAATTGCCGATTATTTTGCAGGGTTATAAAACTAGCATCATTACGTACGTCCTCAAAAAATGTATAGTAATAACAAAGATGTTCTAATAGTTTTGATATTACTTCAGGAGTACCGCAGGGTTCAGTGTTGGGACCTTTATATATCCTCAAGTCTTTAAAAAAATATAAGATTCAGGTTTATGCTGCCATATTTAGATATTCATTATACTGACTATCTTCATGCATCGGAACTTCACCACTTAAGTCATAATTTAAAACTTAATTCTCTAAAATCTCAGTTAAGGTTATTTGGTAACAAAAAAGGAAATTATTTTTTAAAAGATAATTTCGACATTCGATTGAATAATTTGCGCTTACCTTTTGTGTATTCGACCAAAAATTTGGGAATTATTTTAGATTCGGATTTTCGAAATAGAGACTACGTCAAGAAATTGTTTAAAAAATTCTTCTCCCTGCATTAAAGCTTTTGTATTCCAACAGGCACATTTTAATTTTTCTTTAAATATACAACTTTGTGTTTATCAAATTTCAGTTATTGTGATTACATTTACGGTTATTGTTTAGATGGGCCTGCTAAGATCGTATACAAAAGGTACAGAATTCTTGCATTCGTTTTTTTTTATAGCTCAAGAAAATATGATCATATATCCAATAAGTTTAGTTTCATGACATTGGATGGATAGTCGAATTGGACTTTCATTTGTTATAAAAGTTATTAACGAACCCTCCTCCTCTCTCACTCTTAGAGATAAACTTGTTTTTAGATATACAGGGTATCATAATATCATTAATTTTAAGGGCAGATAGGGAAAAATGAATAGAAAACGAAACACGATTAAAAAAATTTTTAAATGCATATTTACGCCGAAATATTTTTTTTAATCATAATTTAAATCCCTTTTCGGACCGCTTCTGATCGCTGACCTACAAAGGTTTATCAAGGGTGAATCTTGACCTACCATATTCGGTACATAGCTTTGCTTGCCTTTTTAATAGATCTTTTTATCCAGACACATGAATGAATAAGATATTTTGTTACATTTTAAATATTAATAAGTATTAATTATTTGTTAATAAAAATAAATGTATAAGGATAATAATTGTTTTCGAATGATAGGTAATTTAATATTTTTAATATTATTAACGTTTTCACTGTTTCATGATTGAATTTCAGGATTATTTTTAATTAATTATTCAGTTTATAGTACGTATACCTACTTTAGTAGTACAGCTAAAAAAAATCACTCATCCTTCTATTTGTTAAGTTGGGATCCGCTGCACTTTGAATTTAAAATCAGTTGCAAGGCGACTGGGGAAATCAGCTGTTTCGCTTCCACGTCCGAACTGTGGCGCGCCGCGCCGGCGCGTTCCTAGCCAGCAAATGTGATGCAAAGTAAAGCGTCAAGTTAACGGGAGATAAGAGGTAATTTACTTATTTTTTAAAACGCTGTGTAAATTTTTTTTTGATTTTCTGTCTTTATTAGGCCTTCCGAATACGTGGTTAAAATTAATGTTATTATAACTAAATCACCCTGTATAATGTGTAAAATTATCTATTCCGTACCATAATATTGCACTGTTTCGTCGTAGATTTACTCATTATATTATAATGCTGTAATAGTATATTAAACAACAAGGTTTGAAAACGACTCTTTGCACACGAGCGAGACATATTGGTGGACCGAGCCGAAGGCGAGGTCCACAAGTCGCGCGAGTGTGCAAAGAGGTTTTCGAACGAGTTTTTTACAATACTTTTTATACGACTGCAAACAGAGACCACAAAAATCAAATTTTAATTTAAATCGTTTTTATTACTAAAATTGCCAACGCATTAACAAAATAAATTAAATACAACTTTTAATTTAACTCGTTTTTATTAAGAAAATTGCTAACGCATTAACAAAAGAAACTAATATTTAATATTTATGGTAACATTTGAACATTCCTTCAAGGTTACGCTGGGAAAAGCAGTATTATTGTGCACCTTGTTTTCGGTAATAGAGAATATTTTTGGTGTCGTGTTTTTAGTGCAGTTTTTCAGCGTGCGGTCGTTGTTTTCTTGTTGTATTCCAGTAGACGATCGTTGTTCTGGTTCTGTGGCAGCAGAAGACACTGAAGACTCTATCTTTTTCGAAACTTCCATTTTATTTCTCAAACAGTCATCAACGTAGCCTTCGGCAACTGTACTGGATTTCCACCCTCCATGGCGTTTGAGGGCAAGCAGATTTGAGCCAGAATTGACTAAAATTGTGGCCGATGAACGCCGAAAACAATGTCCCGTGTAACTTTCTGGATTCTCTAGCATCAAAAACTTGGCGATTTCCCTAGCCATGTTTCCAATTTTGTTGATGCCAACGTTTTGGCTTGAACATTTTCCGTTTTGATAGTTTAAAAAAAACCTGCCTGTCTTCAGATTAGGAGGACGAAGAGCACAGTACTTTTTTAAGATAGTGTAAAGGTTTCCTGTAATTGTAAAACACCTTGGTACCTTTGTTTTTGTATTCTTCAGTTTAATCAGCATAGCACTGCCGAAATCTTTGGTGTCTTCTATTTTGAGATAACATAATTCCTCCCTTCGACATGCCCCAGATAGTCCAACTGCCACCACCGCCTTGATAAGTAAATATTTGTCGTCTGATGCTTTCGTCAAAAACCGGCAAAAATCATCTTCTGTGAGGATTTGGGACTTCTTTGGGACGTAGTTTTCGGATTTTCGTTTGATTAGCGCTTGCAACTTTTTATAGCTTCCAAGATCTATGTTGTGATTGGCACTTAACGTTGACTTGAGCATCGAAAAAATCGTCCACAACGTCGAAGATTTATATTTCTTAGATAGTTCTTCAAAATACACCATTACTGCGTTTTCTGAGAAAGTTTGGACATTTTTGGCTAGTCGCCAGTCCATAAATCGGCTTAACTCAGCTTCATACCTGCTTCTGGATTTTGTGGGCAGCAGTTCCGAACATATTTCGCTTGCTTTCTGTAAAATCTCTTCAGAATCACACATTTTCACACCCAAACTTCGGGAATTCAACAATTTTTGAAGTATCTAATCAACAAAATAAAGGAGCCGTGACGGTTGCTATGAAACTCAGCCAACTTGAAACATTGCATAATTTGGGTGACAACATCAAACAAAAATCACAATCTGGAGACGCGTGTGCAAAGATGACATAACCGTGTGCAAAATGTTTAGCACACGGCGTGTGCAAAATACCGTTTTCAGAGCGTGTTTTCCGTGCGCAAAACCCCCTTTTGCAAGGCAGTCGTATAAAAAATGTTTTATAATTCAATTCCTGACTCCTTACAATTCAATGCAAATAAATTTAAATTTAAGATTTTTCTTTTGAATTTCTTATTTATCTATAAATGTTTTAAGTTTAAGTTTTACGTAGATTTCGCCATCTTAGATTATGTATAAGTATTTATTTATATTACTGGTATGTTTTTTTTTCTGTAATAAAAGCCATTATAATTATCAATAAAGGTGTTAATACTTAAATCTCTTTTATTATTAAAAACTTTTTAACTAATGTCAATTTTGTATAACTTGCAGAGGGAATGTTCGTATTTTATACCGTTATTTTGAAAATAACAAGCAAAACCCACACTGCAATTGAATAAGGCAAAAAAATATAGGTATGTTGATACGTAAAAAGTAGAATATAACTATACTTTTAGATATTTCCAGTAGTTCGACAAAACTTTTCGCAGTAAAAGCAGAACTGATTTAACCCTTGTAAATCTCTACAAACAAATTTATTTTATTCCATCGACTTCTCCTTTAAAATCTGCATGACGCTGGAAACTCAACTGAAAGCAAAAAAGGAATCGACTTGTGCAGAAATTTTATAGTGTTTGAAGTAAGCCATTTTAAGGAAAATCCAGAATAAAGGGCGCTTAACAGTTCGATCCGGCATGCCAGACACAATCATAAATCCGGCTCTGCAGTGGTATTCGATTACCAGACTTTCCGATTTCGAGATTCTTGGATGAACCAGATTTAATTAAAATGCTAATTTTATTAGCCCGTTAAAAAGGCCACTTCGATATTTCGCATAGCTTTTTATTTATCAGATAACGCAAATCCAGCAAACCACGACTTAAAGTTAACTATCACTATTAAATGTTTATGGACGTATTAAATGCCGAACCCTTCATTGTCATCGCCTAGAATTACTTATTAACTAATAATTTATTTGCTACTTGAACTTTTTTAACGATGGAAAATGCAATAAACTAACACTTTTATGGTATTCAGCTAAAACGAAATGACATTTTTACGTTATTTTGAAAGTACTAACATAGTTCAAGTTAATTCTAAAAATTCTTCTAAATTCTCATAATGCAGAGTTATACAGGGTGTCACGATTTATAGACAAACTAATAACGTAAGTAAAAAACGAGTGATTTTCAAATATTTTTTTAATAAATAATAAGAACGCACATTTTTTCTAACTCTAACTTCCTCACAATTGCAAATTCTAAACCTGCTACTATATTTTTGATAACAATTTTTTAGAAATTTAGTGATATAAAATGTAAAAATGTTTCTAGTTTATTTTCCCTTTTCTGAATTAATATTGAAGAGATTTCACTTTTGTAAGAAGAATTTACACAGTTTTTTTGTAAAATTAATGTTTAATAAAAACAAACTGATAAACCAACTCAAAAAGTGTAAAATAATATCTTTGATTGCAAATACTTAACAAAAATCCAGTAGATCGGGACACCCTGTAACCAGATATCTAGATATGCAATGAAACAATTCCAAATTCCACAGACAAGAAAGTAAGTACCTAATTATTTAAAAGTAAAAGTACTAAGTAATGGGTGTTCCAAAAGTAACGCAGGATTTGAATTGTGCGCCATTTTAATTCCGAAGAGTTGGCAGCATTGTGCAGGGACTGCAGGGTCACATGTTGTAGTAAACGCATTGTTGTTAGACAAAATGCAGCGTTATACGACGGATGAGCGAGTGAAGATTACGAAAATTCATTACAAAATCGGAGAGTGTTACGAAATTGAACAAATAGGTTTGGTTGCAGACAATAAAAAATAGGCCGGCCTCGAACAGGACAGTTAGCCCAAAATATTGCTACGGTGAATTCTAGTGTGGCGGAAATTTCCGTAACCTCAGTGCGCCGTCGGCCCATGAACTGAAACCAGACGACCATTTATTGTGCCAGACAATCGTTGATTGGATATTGAAGAATCAAAAATGGACTGTGATTTTGCAAAGAGGCGCATTTCCATCTTAGTGGGCATGTGACAAAACTGTCAAATTTGAGGCAGGGGCAATCCCTGGGGTCATTCAGGGTCATTCAAGAACGACCACTGTATATCCAAAGAATGACAGTGTGATGTGGAAATTTAAAGGACGATTTATCTTACATAACAGTGAAGTGACTTGTGACTTGGCCACCAAGATTACGCGATCTTACGCCATGCAACTTTCTCTTGTGTGGATTCAATTTAGAATCAATTTTTTTATCTGCTGAAATAATAACCTGTTTATTTAAGCTGCTGTTTCATGTTTGTTGAAACTTCTCCCTATCACTCCTCAAAAAGAAACAATAAAAAACACAAAACTATCTCTTGTAACGGCTTGCAGACAAATGTATTATTTAAGGTGCAAAGCTGTTTTTTTACATACAAGATTATTCGTCTGTAGCACCAATAAATAAACATAGGTTTTATTATTACTATTCCCACATCGTCATTAGTTAAAACTTAATTTCGCTTAGTACGATACTGGTATTGCTTTCGTAGTGCCTACAGATAGCTCGCTCTATATCAGTTGGTACTACCGGACAAATTTCACCTGAAAATTCTGATTGCGCAAATCAAAAATAGAACACATTTGATGTAGAATGAGATGGAAATGCAGGCAGCAGCAAAGATATATCCCCAATTTGATTTATATGGAGAAAATAATTTCTTGTGATGGTATTGAGTAGCAATTACCATTAAAATCTAACACATTTTGTACGTTATATTTTACAAACACTCAAACATTAACACACACCTCGGTCATCTCATCTACGACACACTGATGGGAAGTAATTAGTTCGAAACCGTTCTATGTCTAGTGGTTCTACTGATGAATGCTCTCAGATCTTTAATAGATATTGCGGGTATAATGCAATACTGGCCGGGGTTGTAGTCCATAGAGTAGTAGTAAATATAGGTATGAGGTTTGATGCTAAGTGAGATAAAGAAGATGTAACCATCAAACTATGCCATAAAGGTCATGTCTTATAGAATGACATGGTGATTTGTCTAGTTTATTACAGTTTGACTATTTATACAAATATCCTCAAAAATTCGTATCATCATAATTAAAATTCTAGTACAACTTTAGTATTAAGAATTTATTTTTAATTTCAAAATAAGAAAGTTGATATGGGGTAATATTTACATCTAATAGCCTTTTACCTATCTACGTCCAATTTAATGAATTTATTTTCGAACATGGTGTATTTATAGTAATAATAAATTTTAAAACTGGGTTAATAAATGTTATTAGAAAATTAAAAGTAATATTTCCTGCAGCGTCAAAATTACGAATAATTATTTATTGTTAGCAACATTATATGTATCCTTGAAATTAAACACGGTTTAATGTAAATTTTAATATTAAATAAGGCACGACATTCTGCATTTAATTATTACAGTTGAGCAGTTTTAATCAGGTGCTAAATTTTTACTCGCAACAATTAATCATTTGTCTATTAGTTTGAGACATCAAAGTATTATGAAGTTTTCACGAGTTATCCTTGAGTTAATATTCGTTAAAAGGAAACTTCTTGCTCGCCAATCAAAAGGAAACTTTGAAAATATGCCTGTCATCGCAAAGAAACATCGAGACGGAACCGAACATGAATTTATTGAAAGTATTTTAAAGCGTCGGAGCATTTGTTGTTCTCTTCAGTTATTGGAGTTTTATTGTTCTCTGCCTTATTTGCGTCCTTGCGCTCGCTCCAGATTGACGCAGAAAAACAAATATAAACCAATCATGCACCAATTTTTATTGCACAATTTAAAGACTTCCGTTCCGAGCGACGTTTATACTTGTACAGGGTGTCTTACTGAAGGGAGATTCTTCCTTACCCTGATAATATCGATAGTAAAAATAATTCACACAAAATTTGTATGAAATTAATTGTTTCAAGCTGAAAATTATTTTCGATTACACAGGGTATTCAATTTATTACACAACTTCGTATATAAAAATGGAACACTCTGAATATATAACATTTTTTAATTTCTAATCGAATTTAAGGCCTAAGAGATGTTATATAGAAAACTGTATATCAAATAATATTTTTTCGAAAATTGCTTCGAAATATGTTTAAAGTTTGTGAAAAAAGGAATTAGAATAAATTTGAATAATTACAAGTCACGTGATTAGTATTTTGTTTGGAACAGTAACTTTATTTCCTTCATGTTAGCAATAAAATTGTGGTAACATTAAAAGTTATTAAAACAATTATTTTGATCTTTGACTCTACAGCCTCTCTGTAGAGTTTTGGTCATAACCTCTCTTTTGCTAGAGCTCTGGTATTAGTTTGGTCTATTGCGTGTCCTGTATGTGCCCTGAATTCCGCAACAACTTGTTGCTTTCCAAGTGGCACTTGTGCTCCTTTAACCTCGTCATCATGCTTGTCCAATGTATACGTTTCCAAATATAAGAAATGAAGTACCTATATACCGGGACTTGGAACTTGATGGTTCCTGCAACTCGTCTTGGAAAAACCCGTCTCTATTTTCCTTCGGTCTTGTAGATGGTATTAATATCGCGTTTCCTTAAGATACGGCTTATCTTATCAGTACATCATTTCCTCCAAGAGCAAATCGTAAGTGCTGCAATTTATCGTCTAAATGTTCCAGCTCGCAGATGGCCCTTGCTCTTTGTACCAGTGTTTTGACAATACGTTCTTTCTGAGCTGGTGACGATGACACTCAGCGTTTAAAAATCTATCTGTATGAGTTGGCTTTCTATAAAAGTTGTGCCCCGAGGCGAGGTTAAAAATGACATCTAGGAATGGTAGGGTACCATATTTTTTCATCTCCATGGGGCTTATGTCCGGATGTATTCCACTTATGTGGTTCAAGTACTTTTCTCTATCCATAGAGCTAGATAATAAATGTATCATCCATATTTCTTTTCGAAGGCTTCTTCATAGATATTTATGAAAGTTGGGACAAAAGCGAACTCGTAGCTGCTCTTTCGGTTTGTTCATAAAACTGATCTCTAAGGAAGAAGATCTATCTAGGGTACACTTTTGTCAAGTCCGTAAAATTCTTGCAATGCAATGAGCCTTTGATGAAATTTTTCTAAAGTTTCTTAATTTGGCACTTTTGTGAAAAACTACGTTACATCAGAACTCACTAAGATATCACCTGGATCTAGTTGAATTCTCTTGATTTTCTCAATAAAATCCCAAACGCTTTTAATATGCTGGTCTGTCTTTCCCACTAGGTGAGTTAGGAGCTAACCCTACTGTACTTACTACTTTGTCGAAGTGGTACGTTCAGCTTGTGGACCTTTAGAAGGCAATAAAGTTAAAAAGGTGTTCTTGAGTTAATCGAAATGAGGTCCCTAAGTAGATGCTCCGATCATTTCTTGATAGGGTTAATCTTGATCTTCTTGCACACCACTGGATATTCCGTAGTTATAATTTCGTAATTGCCACAGGGAAAAGTGGATCTAGTTCATCAATTAAGAAATTTTATTAAAATTTCATTTTGTGGAAAACCTATAACATTACTTTCATTATTTTGGATTGGAAACAGTGTACTAATGGAATTCAACTCTAAAAATACATTATAACATACCTTACCTAAATTGAAAGAAAAGTAAATGTTACAGGTAAATAAAGTCATCCATGAACCAAAACTTGGAACCTTTAACGTACAAACGATACTATTTTTCTATTTGAAATGTATTGGATAATAAATATTGGTATTTCCATGCTTGAACGATTGGTAAAAACCTAGATATATTATATTTTCGCGAATGAAAAAAATATTAGCAGCACGACGCAATATTTATTTATTTATGTAGGTTTTAAGTTCAACGAGAATATGTGCAATAATAAGGGTGTCCAAAAAAAGTTCCGTAACGTCTTCAAGAAATAAGATACCTTGTACAATCCAAAATAATTTTAAAATATGAAGTAATTGTTTGATTCTTGTAATACAAGGTTACGGAAGAATCTATCTTAAATAGGACACCCTGTATAAACCAATCACGCATCAATTTTTATTGTACTGTTTCAAGGCTCCCATTTCGAGCGACGTTTATACTTGTATATAAAGCCGGAAATGAAACTGCAGTATGTTTAAGAAAATATACGGTCCGCCGTATTTGACGGTATGGAATAGTAAAACTTGTGATTACTATTCCGATGGAAAGCCACCATAAACGGATGAAATACTGCCTACTCTGACATAAAGATAAGCTATTGATAACTTCTTTATGACCTGAAGAGGGTAATTCCGGCGAAACGATCTAACAAACCCTAATCTTAGTTCTTAATAGTAGGAAGTATGTTATTATTGTTGACAATGATTCCGTTAATGGTCCTGTTTTTTTTTTAATAGAAACGCTTACAGATTCGTGACAACTGTAGTAAAAAGGACCATTTTAACGAGACATTTTTACTGTTGCAATATTTTTTTTGGAAATTCATTTTGCACTTTTCATAATTCAAAAATACAAAAGTTATTTTTCTTATTTCATCTTTAAACACATGTAATAATCAATTTAATTTTGACCAAAATGAGAAATTAGAAAACTAAATTTTTGGAGAACAAGTACAATATATTGCTAATAAGAAACAATTGTCAATGTTTAACTATTTCTCTTTCTCAATGATAGACACTTTTTTCAAGTAACTAATAGCGATATCTGGTCAGAATATTTTCAATATTTCAGTGGTCATACTCCAAAATAATATGTGATAACGGAATGTCGATTAAATTGAGGCAATTTATTATACGAGCTCATTTAATATTTCTTATTATTTTAAGATACAGACTAAATAGTTATTAAATATTTAGAATTGTTTCGTATCATGAAAATTTTTTCGATCCTATTTTTCGGAACACCTAGTCCAGCTATCTCCAAAAAGCTTGATGTGAATTTTAACCAACATAACATCTATTATCGATTTCATGTCAATTGAATTTTGAACCTCGTAAATGTCTTCAAAAATTATATAGACGAATCTTATTTTATTTATTAATCAATAAAGTAAGGAATCATTGGGTGAAAACACTCGTCAGCTCACATTTATTTATTTATTATTTATTGGTATACTTCTAAGAAGCTGAAACTCGAGATGCGATCAAAACTCCCGGAAGTTTACACAGAAAGGGCACTGCTACGTTATGACAACTAATATCTATCGTCTACATTGGTGTCATCAGATTTTGATTTGTTTGGATATTTGCGGGATCAAAAATTTACAGGTGATAACAGGGATGGTAAAAGATTAGAAGCACCAAAAAGCTATTGTCAAAGCACATGCAAATGCAATAAATAAGATATAAACAATGTGGTCATGAATTAAAGTTAAAAAAGAAAATCTTAAATCTAAAGCAAGGCAATTTTTCCTATCCCACAGAATTTTTACAATTTGGAACAATTTTCCGGCTTCAATAATTGGCGCATTATCGCTTAATTCATTCAAAAGTAGACTGGACGCTCACCTTTTTTAATAGATATTAATTTAAGTTAATTCTTTAATATGTTATGTTTATTATATTGATGATAGATATAAACAATGTATCTAAATGCAATGTCTAGAAATGCAATTGCAAATCCATTAAATAAGATGTAAACAATGTCTATAAACACCTAGGTATGTATATTACAGTTATTAAAAAAATTCTATTATCCAACGACCCTCTTATAGAAGCAAACCTTCGTAATTATTTTTCTACGCAATTCTCATCTGTTTTTTATTAAGTCAGAAGGTAATGTTTTCGGTTACGATTTCCAAAAATGCACTACGTCTCCAAACAGCTGCATAACACTGAATAAAATCGATCACAGTCTAGAACCTGTGTCATGAATTTGCATATTGATAGATTTTTTGAGAATTTTTCGAAGAAAAAGAAAACGCCACACTTTTTCAAAAGGCACTTTTTTGGTTTAAAAATTAAAAAACACCTCAAAAAACTAGAAATGAATACTTTTTATATATTTTTATAAAACTACATCGCAAACGAACAGAAAGAAAAAAGTTTATACCTTTAGTTCGTCTTTAGTTTTTGCCGAGTTACAGGTATTTGAAATTTTTTTCCCAAAATATTCACATGCTCATAATTTCTTAAGGGATTGAAATAAAAATTTGAAAAAATTCATGAAAGCTAAATGGGTGTTAAATAATACCAAAAAATCAGGAAAATTAAAAATGGTTACGATCCTAGTGATTTGGTATGGAATGCTCCATATGTAAATATCAAGAATAAGAATGTCATAGTTCACAATTAACCAAAACATATTTTGGGTCAATAAAATAGACAAAGTACCGACTAAAGGATTTAATATACAGTTTTAAAGTTTAAAGGCCGTAAATAGGAAATACTCTATTCACATTTCTAGAAATAAATTAAAATAACATCGCAAAAAGATTTTATATGTATTAATGTTTCTCTGATTTATTGAAAGTAAAAAAAAACGTAATCAAGATAATTAAAATCATTAGTTGGTAAACAGCGGATGCATTCCTCCAGCTCTAGAACTTTGACAGCAGTATTATAAGCAGCAGATATAAAGCTTTCGATCGTAAGCAAGTCTTCCGTAACTAAATAACCAAAGTTCACAGATCCAGATAGGTTAAAAGTTTGCGAACCCTTTTTCAAACTACATTAAACTATAATTGGAAACGCGCCAAAACAATAACGCCAGCGGCATCAGCTGAAATCAACAGAATTAGAGGAACTATAACTCTCAGTTAAATCCACGATATTTGAATTTCATAACAGTATGGCGTGTTTACGGGATTTTTTTTTCGGAAGCAAATGACGGTAGATGATGTTTTAGTCGCGTAGGTACAAACTACTTACATTTTATTCGCTTACTTTTAAGTACTATCTGAAAATAAAGCCACAAATAACTTTTTGTTACTAAATGTCACATTATCATCTTTTTTGTTATCAAATACGTAGAATTTGATACTTTAAGGAACAGATAATACTTTAAGAATGTTCTGGTGCAAATTACTAACTGAAATGAATATATTATAGAATGCCTTACTATTATCATTTTGTCGAATATCTATGTAATAATAATTTTCTATTATATTTTTAATGAAAATATGTATATATCAAAATTTATATTTTTCTTTATTTGTGGAAAGTAATATTTAAAAGCAGTCGGTACAGATTGAAGAATGTAGTTAATCTATATGGTGAGCCATTTTGGTTGGTATTATATGATACAGGTTGAACAGTGACAAATAGAAAAAACCTAATGATTCCCATGCTCTACAATATGCACAAAATTTTCTGATTTCTATTAATCGTTGTTGTATCTCGGTTATTACAAGAAAAAAACGTTTCTCCATTATCTGCATAACTTTGCATAATGCCAGCGCCATTCTTTCACATCGGAAAGACATCCCGACTAATAAAATCATTCTCCGATTTTGCTCGAAGCGATTACAAAGTTTCTGACATTTTATTTCAGAGCAATACAGTTCGATAGATCTATTCGTTGTGTAATACGTCATTTTGCACGACTACAGAGCCCCATAGTGTCCAATAACTTTTCAGTGGAGATTTATCTAAAATATCGTATTCAGGTTTTTAGTTTTTCACTGAAAAATGAGATCAAAGCCTCATCTATCAGGGCCTACTGGCTATTTCTTTGGTAAAGAGATTCGTTCTATTTTTTACTACATTCATTTCTGATTTTGAATATCGTTTTGCAACTAAAACATATTCACCTTTTACTTCTTCCAATTTATTTTTATCGGCAGTTAATTTCTGCTGTCCTTTTTTTTTCCTTTGCCCGCTGAGCATTGAGTTAAAACGATATTTTTGGGAGTTAGTAACAGCATTTCAAAAATTTCATTCTGGTTATTATGCGCTGTTTTCGTCAAGTTTTCTCTGGTTTTGGCCGCATATAGGTATTACTAAAGCATCGGTCTTAAAATGCTTTTCGATATCACATCTTCAATATTATATGGGTGTTTGCCTGCGGAGTATAGTAGAATCAGTACGGTTCTTCCTTGTCGAAGAGAGAATCCAAGACTCCTCGAAAGCTCTTCTGTTATCCTTCATCGTCATTCTCAATAATTATTGCTCACTTGTCTGGAATCTAAGTTGCCTTGTTCTGCCATGACTACTTTTAGATGCTTCTGTTAAACTAACCTCAATATCTGACTAACCTTAACGTCGCACTCGTCGTAGGTCATTGATGAAGCTACTTACTGATAGTAGTTGCTTAAATTCTGTCAGTGCAATGGAGTAAACTAATTTCACCATACTTTAATCGGACTCATATTAGGTAGGTAGGTTTTCTTCTTCGAAGTATTGTCTTCAACCCTTTAGTTGTATCTAGTAAACATGTAAACAGATGCGTTTCACCCTATCTCATATCTAGAGCAGCATTTAATAATCCTTTTGTTTGTGTTCAGCTGTCGTTCTTAAAACATTCAGAGCTTCAACTCATAGATTTACTAGGTATTAGGGATATTGTCGTATTTTTCTTGCATCAATTCTTTGTCAGGAGTATTTTAGGTAAATGCTTTCCATTAGACGGTGGTGGCATTTCCAGATTTGCAAATTTACCTTGTAACTTTATTATATTCTCTTGCACAACTTCTTACACCTCACTTCTAAATAGAGTACTTAATTTGTTTCTTTAACAGTATCCTCAAAATTTTTTCAGTTTATCCTTAACTACAATAAATCTCATTCATTTCACTTATTTTCCCAATTTTCTATAATTTTATTACAGCAGTTCATTTTATATTGGCTGTGTCTCATATCCTTCTATCCATTTCTCATACTTTTCACAATTTTCAGCTGTTTTAAAGTTGCCTTCATTTGTTCATGGAGCATTTTACTCATGACACCAATGTAACGTTGACTTTAACCTTAAAAACCAATAACTCCTCGACGAAAACAAAATAGATTGTAGTCACTTGATACAAAATCAATCAATTCTATAAATTCCAATGGCAAATGCCAACAACAACAATTTTCTTTGGCGTTCCTATGTTTCACGTTCGTAAAGCAGACTGTTAGTAGAATCGAGGCCGCAAGCTTTATATTTCATTTTTTCCGTTTTGAAATTTTGTGGGACTTCGATAATGCATTACGAACCAAATCGAATATAATCTGGAATGATCTAGAAAACGTCACAATAGAGGTTTTCCAAAAATTGTTAACTTAACAACTAAGAGCCTAATTAAGAGAACGTAATTGTTCAAAAAAGAAAAAAAAATGCATAAAAATTGAAACAATTTAGAAACTGCGAAATTTTAAAGGGAAATGCTTATATAGGGTGTTAATAATAAGTTTTGCCAAACTTTAGTGGCGTTGTCTATCGATGAAAATAATCAAGTTTTGCTCTATCAAAATTTTTGAAGGACGCTTCCCTACGGAGATACAGGGTGTTAAAAGTTTCAAATATTTATATTATTTTTCCTGTAGTTTCATTGGCATAAAAGATTGAGTTATAAAATTTGGGGGATGACATTTTTTTGTAGGGACTATTTTTTCATGGATAACTTATTCCAAAATACACTCCAGTGGCGTAGTTATTGGGGGAGTAGGGAACTTTTTTTGAAAAAAATCGTACGCCACTGGTTTTTTAAATAATTTTAAATGTTTTTAAAATGTACAATCAATTTGTGGCAATAAAGTATTCTGGTCTTTAGATAATTGGTAAATCAAATAAAAAAATACTTACCTACGTAATTTATCATTTTCTATTTATTGCTAAATGTATAACAATAAATTCAATACCTAATATTTTTGAGAGATTTCAAAACACTACATCACAAGAAATGCTATGACTGTTTTCTAGCAACAATTTGCCACCTACGGTACTGGTATTTTACAGTTGAAATGAATTGAATACCATATTCTTTTTTATTAAAATCTGTTTTTAGTTGTATGAAAAATAACAAACTTTTTGCAACACTCAAATCTTCAAACTATTAGGTATTGAATTTATTGTTACACATTTAGCAGTCAATAGAAATGATAAATAGCAACGTAGGTACTTAAGTATCTTTTTATTTGATTTCCCAATTATCTAAAGACCAGTAAATTTTACGAATATTTTATTGTCATAAATTGATTGTACATTTTAAAAACAATTAAAATAATTTAAAAAACCAATGGCCTACGATTTTTTTTTTTTCAAAAAAGATCCACTACTCCCCCAATAACTACGCCCCTGGAGTGTATTATGGAATAATATTATCCATGAAAAAATAGTCCCTTCTAAAAAAATGTCATTCCCCAAGTATTTTTATTATTTTTTTTTGCCAGTGAAGTTACAGGAAAAATCATATAAATATTTGATACTTAACTTTTCGATGAAATGAGGAATGATTGATGTGAAACAGCAGATGTAGGTAAATTAGTCTGATTTACTTGTGTTACACGTAAATTAAAAGAAACAGTAATCTAACATAACCTCTAGTAGAGAATTTATAAAACAGTAAAATTTTAAGTATAGAAGAAAACGAAATCGTATTAAGAAGCTACTTTTGTTGAAAAATTATCATCAAACTAGCGGATGAAATAGAATGTTGTGATTTACTGTAATCTTCATTTTATTGTTTTGTAATCATTTTTGACTAGAGCATACAAATATTTCCTGGGATACAGTCGAATTGTGTTATGCTATCTTCATCTTACCAACCCGATTTTTAGTTTGGAAGTAAAGCTAACCTTAAAATCTAACTTAATACATTTTTTTTTAGAATTAAATATATTTAGGGAGACGAGCTTTTTAATGAGGCCTTAATAAAATATGTGTGTAGACTTATTTTGCTAAAAAGTGTAAATCCTGCTCCAAATAATTATTGAAATTAAAAAGCTAGGTGAATCGTATTAATATATTTCTAAAACTCACCGATAAGCTAGTCCAGTGCAGAGGAATAGAACTTACCTAGAAAAAAAAAGATGAATTAAATATTAAACGCAAAAAAATAAATTACATGGGATTTCATTAAGCCTTCTTTAATTTAGTAAATTCAGTTATGAGAAATCAAAGAATTTGTTACAGTATTTTTGAAACTTCTGTCTTAAAAACAATCTGGCTTTTTCACCAGTTTTATTAAATTCCACATCTAATAAAAAATGATATTTCTACGAAAGGGACAAGACGGAAGCGCTGCTTTTATCCTTATTACTAGCAATAAGCCCCATTTCTCTTTTCCGGATGCAAATAAAGGATAACACGGCACGCATAAATCTGAAGAAAAATGCAAAATTAAGTCCGTCATAGAAGACGTCACCTAAGCAAATCATCTCATTTGTATAATTCGTGGCAACGAACGCACCGAGCAAGTAAGTAAATATCAAGGCGGAAAAGGAGAAAAGAAAAAACTTCTAATGCGGACTATATTAAAGGGGCTTATAATCCGTCGGCCTACTGGGAACGGAAAATGTGGTGGAGGTTAATTAGAAGAGGGAATGCTTGTCCCAAAATGGCGTCAAGGGTAAGATGTAGTTGTCTAGATTTACTGTGGGGCTCGCTTCGGGCCTCTTATTAACAAATTGGAGCAACTAATTTACAAACAATCTTTTCCTACATAAAGTAAATAAGAATTTTTCAATCTAACATAAAAATTACGCCGCAAAATTGAGGAAAAAAACAGTATTTATCTTATTAAGTAATAAAGATTATCCCGAAATTAATAGGACACAGAACAAAATCCTTATCAAAATGGTACCATAAATCTAAACTTACCTTAGTTTATTTGTGGATAATAAAGAAGTTACAGGGTGTTCAAGATAAAATTTTTATTTCGAAATTCTTAAAATTTTTAGAATGTTTTCAAAGAATTACTTCGAAAATTTGGATTTGGGGATTTTTTGGGTCCAGGAAAACGAATCCGGACTTAACTGTGCTGTAGACGCTAGAGGTCGCTACAAAATGTACCCTTGGTTGATAAAAATTGGTCATAACTTTTTCTCAGTGTGTGTACGAAAGTTTTAATCTTATCTATTTTTCACAAATAAGATATACTTACCTGTTTTATGTCGATAAATTTAACCGCTTACGATTTATTATATTTACAGGACCCCCTGCGTACAGTAAAGCCGTTTTACATTTACCAATTTTTGACATAAATTTAATATGAAATTAAATAAGTTATGCAATAAAAATTTACGATACCTAAACATTTTAGCTGCAATAAATTGACAGATATTTTAGAGACATTAAAATTATTGGCCACTTATAGGGAGTTTTGGCGACTTAAATTTATTCAATACCAATTTTAGTTATATTTTAGAATTTAAATACTACTTATTTTTAATATTTAAATTAAAATTATACAGGGTGATTCATTAATAATGGGACAGAGCTCAAGGGCATGTTGCTGACCTCAAAATAGAGCGTTTATCCAAATATGCCTTATCCGAATGTTGCTCCTTTTTGATCTACAGGGTGTTAAAGTTGAAAAAATATTTTCGATTTTTTTAAATATCTTGAGCATCTTTGAACGGATTGTCTTGAAAGTTTGTACACCTATGTTTTCTGAGGTGGTAATTACGGAAATTGTAACTATTTTGCAATCACATCTAGGATGCGCTAATGCGCTAGTTGTAGTGTTCCGTCGGAGTAAACATATGTCAAACTTTTTGTCCTCCAAAAATCTGAATTTCCAATAAGAAATTATTAAACTACTTTCAATTCTAAATAAAAAAGATATACCTGTTAAGAATCGATAAACTTATCCGTTTTCGAAATAAGAACGATCCACTTATTTCTTTACAAAATTATTTGTTTGAACGTACGCCTTTAAATAAGATGACTTAATTACGAATTAAAACAAACACAGTAACAACTGAAAATTTTATTATGCTAAAGTCTAATTACAAAAGATTCTCAAAGTGGCGACCATTGTTTTCAATAAATTTTTTTATTCTCGTTAAAATTTTGTCTGACACTGAATAGACTTCTTTGTTGGTCTCTGATAATGTTAACAGATTCTTGTATTTTTGCCCACAGCTCTTCTCGAGTATGTATAACATCTTTATAAACTAAAGATTTAACGTTATCCCAGAAATAAAAATCTAGGGGATTTAAACCAAGGCTACGCGCAGGCTAAGGCACTTCGCTGCCGCGACCAGCCAACGGTTTCGAAAACTTATATCAAGATATTCTCTTACTGGTCCGGAGTAATGTGCGGGAGCACCATCATGCATAAACCAAAAAGTTTGCCGTAAATTAAGGGTATTAAGTAAATTAAAGGGATATTTTCAAGAACGAGTGGCAAGTCATTTGTTAAAAAATTTAAATAGTTTTCCCCATTAAGTGGACGAGGTAACACAAATGGTCCCAAAATGTTATCGGAAAGTATTCCACACCAAATATCTATTGAGAATTCATGCTGAAAATGTTGTTCTCGTGGCAGCTGAGGATTTTCCAGTTCCCAGGAATGGCTATTTCTCCAATTAAATACACCGCGCCGGGTAAGTAAATGTAGCTTCGTCCGTAAACAATATTTTATTATAAAACCGAAATCTACTAGAAGGATCTTGTGGCATCAACTGTTGAACCGGACGAAAATGGTAAGGATACAATTTTTCTTTGTGGAGTATTCTGAAGACGGAAGGCTAACTTACACCAGTAGCTGATGAAATTCGACGTGTGCTTGTTTGCGTGTTTTCGGCAATTCGCACTAAAACATCCTCTTCTTGCTTCGCCGCTAATATTTTAGGCCTTCCAACGTCTCGTTTAGGGCGAAATGATCCCGTTTCTCCTAATCTGTCGTACAACGTCTTGAAAAGCTTGTGGTTAGGTTGTCTGTTATTTGGATATAACTCCAAGTACCCTGCTGCATGACGACCACAATAATTTTCTTGGGCATACACACATACTATGTTTCTCATTTCAACAAACGAATAATCATTATGACGAGGCATTTTAATGAAAAAAATCACAAACGAAGAAGAACTAACTGTCTAGTATTTATAATTGCTTAGAATTGACATAAATAATACATGACATTTCATTAACAGCGGCCTACTTCATTTAAGTCATCTCATTTAAAGGCGTACGTTCAAACAAATAATTTTGTAAAGAAATAGTAAATCGTTCTTATTTCGAAAACGGTTAAGTTTATCGATTTTTAACAGGTAAGTTATCTTTTTTATTTAGAATTGAACGTAGTTTAATAATTTCTTTTTGGAAATTCAGATTTTTGAAGGACAAAAAAGTTTGACACATGTTTACTTCGACGGAACACTACAACTAGCGCATCCTAGATGTGATTGCAAAATAGTTACCATTTCCGTAATTACCACCTCAGAAAACATAGGTGTAAAAACTTTCAAGACAATCTGTTCAAAGATGGTCAAGATATTTAAAAATATCGAAAATATTTTTTCAATTTTAACACCCTGTCGATCGAAAAGGAGCAACATTCGGATAAGGCATATTTGGCTTAATCGCTTTATTTTGAGGTCAGCAACATTCCCTTAAGCTCTGCCCCATTATTAATGAATCACCCTGTATATACGTAATTGTTAAACCGTTATTGGTAATAAAAGTTTTTTGCGAACAAAAATACAGATAATTTATTGTGAAAAGATGTTTTTGGATGAAGTTGGATTTTTCCATAGCTGTGGTAAAATCTATAGGTAACATAATAAAAATGTGTTTCAGATAAAAGTTGTACCAAATCAATTTCTTCCTTTTTTAATTATCCTTAATTAGGTAGGGTGTTCCATTTCTTCTGCGCGTTACCTAATCCTCAAAAGTATGAAATATCAAATATCCACCAAACTAAACAGGATACTGAGATGCAGTTTTCATCATTAGTTCAAGCACGAAACTTATGCATGGGTGTTAAATTTTTTATCAAGGGTAATTCAATTTTTTTAATGGAACCAATGTTAAATTTAACACAGGTACATGTATAATTTAATAAGGATGGGATAGTATTAGGATCTAGGAAACGGTAAGAGATACGGAGTGGCTCAAATTAGAAAAAAAATGTGTTTTTTATACTTAACAATATGCCGTTTAGAAAGATTTAAAATTCCGGGAAGTTCCGGAGATATACGGAAAAGCCCGAAATTTTGCAAAATCGTTTTATTTTTTTTTTGGCTTTATTTGAAACCGAATTTTAAAATAAATTGTATACAAGATCGGAAAGTCCCCATGGTTCATTGGCCGTTACGTGAGAGCGATAAAGAAAGTCATAGAAATCCGTGCGATAAAGAAAGATGGCTATAATGAAGGCGTCTAATAGTCACCGCCCATTTCGCCCTTCCACAAATAATTGTGGAATCCATTATATCCATCTTTCTCTATCGCACGGATTTCTATGGCTTTCTTTATCGCTCTCACGTAACGGCCGATGAACCATGGGGACTTTCCGACCCTGTATTTACGTGGTCACTTTTTTCGCTCTATCCAATGACATCAACATTTTTGCAATCTGACGTTTCGTCTTCGAGGACCATCATCAGGTTAATTTTTTTAAATACGTCGCTATTATTTTTATGATTAAATCTAGTCATTTTTAATTCTGAATTTGATTATTTTACTATTGTATTCGCTTAAAAAGGTTTTTAGCTTGTTTTACGTACCATTTAAATTTTTTCCTGAGTACGGCTCTGAAGGCTTTCAGAATATCTATTGGAGGAAGTCATAACAGTATAAAAGTCAATACAGCACAAAATGTCCAACAATTTTTTTTATTACTCTTAGCAATTAGAAATAATAAAATATTTCATAAATTCGTATTATTTTTTTATTAGGTATAACTTTTTTAAATTATTGATTAAATGGGCTAAAGATGAAAAAGTACGAAATAGGCACTTAATATTTTAAGCAAACCACCTGAAAGAAATTGTAAGAGAAAATGGAAATTGACACTGTTGTAACAGGGAGACAAGTTATCACCAGCAGTGCTATTCTGCAAAAATGTCTCAAATCCGGGACATACGTTTAGCCCGTTTGTTGAAGATCCTTAAATTATAGACCAGTGGTATTCCATAAATTATAGACCATCTATAACTATTATCATGGTCTTAAATGTTTTAACTTGCGACAACAGCGCAAAAATGATTTAAGAAATAGAATGATAAGAAAACATAACCTTAAAATGTTTTAAAATGTGTACTAGGAAAATGTTTTAACCTTATTAAAAAAATCATCATAAATAGCTTTAGTAGCATTCCCTACAAACCAACTTACACTAGGCTGACTCATTTAAAAAAAAACTTGACCTACTGCCCTCTGATAGCCACCAAATCGAAGGAATCGCAGAGTTAGTACCTAAAACCTAGAATCATTTCATAAAATTGTTAATTAAACATTTAATGGCACGCTTTTCGAAAACTCCGACAAGCGATTTTGAAAAAAATCTAGATATGAAGCACCGTCTAAGCGTATAGACAATTCAAAAGGTCATATTAAACTGTCATTAACGATACCGGCCCACATGTTCACTAAAAACTGTTGCTGAAAGGCACCGCGACGTATTTCGTGTGGATTTTCGATAGTCCAGTGGTGAGTGTTGTGGACGTTACGTACACCATTTCGACTGAAACATGCTTCATCTGTAACAAGTATTTGCGCTGTAAATTGAGGATTGGAAATGCGGATCTTCTTCAGCGAGATCTAAAATCATCTCCTCGACCTTTAAGATTCTTAGTAATCACCCTGGGCCACCGTCGTGACCTCGACACGGTTGTACCACAGCCTAGATAGATAAGATAGTCTATCTAGGCTGTGGTTGTACTTCACCGGTGTCCAAAACTCTTTCCACTACAGCAACAAATGTTCGCGGTGCGGGGGCAAGTCGTTCAGGATATCTTGCACGGTACACTTGACAGATTCTGTGGGCATTTTCGTTTGCTTCGTCATAAATTATGAGCATATCATAATATTCGTGATTGCTAAATAAATGCGTCAATTTCAAAAGAAAACTTGGAAATACGGCTATTAAATGTACTCTCTAAAAACATCACAGCAATCACTACAACAATGTGTTACAAACTGACTTTCGAATACAGTCCGGCTTCATAAGAAACCTACAAACTCGTGTTACAGAATTTTTTGTAATTATTTGCCGCGATAAAATACATGTATTTCAGCAGTTCCAAAACAGTTTTAAACACATTTTTAATACTTTTTTCTCTGACTTTAAACTTCCGATACAAGTTTGTGACATTAGTTAACTCAAATTTTGCTCCTTTTTCAACGCTTTAAATTTTTGACATAAGTTCATTAGCACCCTGTATTTATCTCTTGGTACATTACCTTACTAATCCTTGTTTTAACAATTTGACGTTTTTATTTTTTTTTACTAATTTTATATTACCTATATGTTTAATAGATATTAAGCTAACAATTATTCTGAATTATTTAATTAGATACTTGTTTTTTTCGCTCTCATCACACTGCACGTCAGTTTATTTAACGCCCTGTATTGTTTTTTCTTCTCCTGTGACACCAATAAACAAACAACAACATACTGTTTACATAATACATAAAGTTAAATTAACAAGACTTAAATTTAAGCTAAAAAGGCATTAACAAGACGTTTTTTGTTCCATAACTTGTCTTTCCATTGCATTATTCACATAATAGTCTCATAAAATATGAGTACAAAATCATAAACAACGCATAGCTTCCCCGGAGTTAAATGCATTAGTTTTGTACAGCCAATATGAAAAGCTTTAGAGTTAATTAACTTGCCGTTCTGAATATTCTACATCAAAATGAGCACCTAATATGGATTTAATTAGAGCGTGCTCTGTGCAGGCTGCTAAATTAACTTTTAATCGTTTTTGCAGATTTAATATCTATTGTAGGATTTGGTTACCTACTTAAATATTGCATTTATTTAAGACCGATTGAAAAATAACACAGCCCCACAAAAAAGGTTCTGTACCAGCGACATGAGCACATGAATTTTTTGTATTTTTTATGCTGATTCCGAATCTGCAACCCAAAAACGATCTACAAGGGCATTTTTTAGTAAAACGCTAAAATATCCCGTCAAATAGTGTGAAATAGTGAGGATAAGTGAAAGCTTTATAATGAAAAGCAACAATCTGTAAATACTTTCAGAAAACATTTTAAAATAATATTTAGAGCATTAGAAAGAAATATATGCAAAATAAGTCTACATCTACAACTACAAGGAGGTTCATTCTTCGCCAATGATGAAATAACGAATGTTAGTGCAAAACAATGTGCAAACACATAGCCTTGTATTTTATACTGCTAAATATACAATTATGTATAATCATCGGTTGATAGACAACATACCAAAAAATTATAATATAACTTCAAGGAAAAGTAAGGAAGCATTACAAATATACGCTTTAGCAAAAATGAAGTAACATACATAAAAGAGAAACAAAAACAATTATTATTTAAACACAGAACACTCAAATACACACTCATATTACGACAAATCCAGCAAAAATAATATAATACAACCAACTAATAAAGATTAAGAGAAGACACTCTTTATCCCTGAGGACTAAAGCAGGCCAATACACGGCCATGCAGTGGTGAATAATAGCAGGGAATCACAAATTTTTTTATTTAATTTCAGTACTAAGATAAAGATCTGTATAGGACTTTTTTTGTCAAAAGATTTCTGAGTAAGATAGTAGACATGTTTGGCAAATCTAAGAGAATTATCTACCCACAACCCAAGATTTTTCTTATCTACAATGACGTTCCTTTTATTTCTTAAAATCAAAATTAAATAATATTACGAGCCAAATATACCTCAGAGGTAGAGTTTAGATCAACGTTGATCAGGGCCACAGCAGAAGAGATGTCAGAATTGAGTGTCATCAGCATCCTGATGAGATGAGCAATAATGGAAATAACTACAAAAATCGGCAGAATAAATAGAAACGATAAGAGGACCTAGAACACTACCTTGGGGAACTCCAGCAGAAATAAGATTAAATCTGGATGTCAGCGTTCAAAGTAACCTTCTGGCGTCTGTCCAACAGATAACTTTTAAAGAAAGCGACAGCAATGTCACTTAATACAGAGTGTTTCATGATCCAAAGTGTCGAATGCCTTACTAAAATGGAGAAGAATAAGACAGGCACATTTATTTTTGTCGACATCACATCATCTGTAACTTTAAGCAGTGCAGTACAAGAACTATATTGAGCTCGAAAGCCAGACTTAGTATCAGGCAGTAAATTGGCTTTATTGCAACAGTTGCTCACTTGTTCAGAAACCACTTTTTCCAAGATTTTTGATAATGTAGGAAAAATACTAATGGGACGAGTTTGAGATATGTATATAACTTATCTCACAAAGGGATGGAAACCACCTAGAGCCCAGGGTCCGATGTACCTCTTTAAGTAACACATCTCTTTATTCAATATTTTCGCCTGAATTTTGTTTGTTTTTGGGGTCGCTGATTACTAATCTGAAGTCCGAATCTGAAATTCCTGAATAAAATATGGCGGATCCAATATGGTGAATAGCAAAATCGGAGAAGCATTCAAAATTTGAAGACTATGGCTGAAACTTGTTACTCGGTAGTTTTCAAAGTCGTCAATCAAGAATATAACGTTTTAATTCGGAAATATTTAAATCCAAAATGGCGGACTCATTATCTGCCCAAATTTGTACTGTACAACATACGAGCTATCACAAATGCTTACAAGTCACGTGACCGCCGAGCTTAGGAAACCCAACACTACACGATTGGTATTGGTAACGAAAATTCCCTAGATCTTGGCGTCATCAATATTAATGACTCGTTCACAATGACCAATGGCAAACCAATACGTCTACGTCCGAGATAATGCGATCACTGATTGGTTGAATAATATCTCGTGAAAAATTACAGCAATCACAGCTGGTGAAACAGAACGTTCTATTTTAATGTAACCTTGATCTTATAATTTTTTAAATAATTTTTAATTTTACCATTTAATGGCCAACATGAAGGAAACAAAATTAAAAATGATTATTTATGAAGGCTCCGCATACAACGTATTACATTTTCGGTGATATACGTTTGCTTCTTGTTCCGAAACCTCCGGATAATTATTCGACACTAGGGTTCCCATAAAGTCAATTTAAATATCCCGGATCTAGAGTGTTTTGTTTACCATGCAATCGACAGAGTATAGGTACTTGATATTTAATTTTTCGCTGAATGGAAAATTTACATCACTACCAGACGCAAATCCGAGGAATCGGAGCAAAATAACGGTAAAATAACAACTCCTAAACATTGATATTAATCATTAGATAACAGCAATCCGATGGTATTATAGGTTTTTTATTTTATGAAAAATGTTTAATGAAATGTTAATATATATTTGTATTTCCTTTAAGAGTAAATGATAAAGTATTTTTTTTGTTAATTTTGGATATTTTGTTACCTTCATTTTTTTTAAACAAATAAATTATTCCTTGCATAAGGTACCCAAATATACAGACAAAAATTATGCCATATATTTTTTAAAATAACATCCGTCGTCTGAGGTATTTAAACGATGACAAAAACCGCAATCTATGCAGTTATGTCGAGTTTAACTGTTTTACCGTTTTCGCATATAAACGGATTAGGCGTTATCATCTACGTATGTTGCGGGGTAATAAGCAAAATTCCGTTTTGGTCGAATAATACACTACCAAGTACAAATTGCATATTTTGTCACTTCTAGAGGTAAAATTATAAAGCATCTCTCCTTATTATTATTTAAATAGGTACTATGTACAAGATATTATTTTATATGATAATGAAACCTTACAAAGTTATAAAGTTGTACAACATATTAAACATCTGCTTTATTACGCGGTTCAATTAACTCGCTAAATAAAACTTGTTAGTGCTTTCATTTAGAAATTTTCCTGTTTAATATAAAAAAATCGACACTTTCCACTTATTACAGTTTTTATTAAAAGGAAGAAGAGTTCATCAAAGCTCGGAAACTTTTTAATACCAGTACCCTTAATTAAGTTTTGCCTTAAAATGAGAAAATATTTAAAGTTCGGCGTGTTCGTAGTGCAATTTTTTAGTACACATTTGCACTCTGATTTGAATTTTTAATTAAAATTTAAAAGTCCATATTAGGCAAGTCGTGTTAAAAATTTCATATTCATTTTATTAAAGTGGATCTGTATATTGGACGGAATTTCAGTGAATATTTTACGTTTTTTGTCGTAATGTGAAATTTATTTAGATCCGTATTAAACTCATCAATTATTATTTCATAAAGAAATACCAAATTTGTCAATTACGGAATGGAAATTTACAAGAAAATTAAATATACAAATAAAGAAATACAACGGTGAATAGAAAAGCTAAGTAATCCGAAATTTAGAAAATGAAATATCTATGGTTAAAATAAAATGTTAAGTATATGTATGTAAACAGGGTGATTCAAAACTTATCAAAAAAAAATAAAAAAAATTTGGATGTACAGGGGACTTCAAATACAATTTTGTAAAAAAAAATCAAAAACGGCAGTTCGAAAATGATTTAAAACTACACTTCTGCACGGCACTGGAAACTGGTCCACTGTAAAACCTGACCTCGCACAATGTGACCGGCATGGCGACAAAGTGATAAAAACGGACAAAAACTTGAAAGAATTTCGCAAGGAAAGAAATAAATAGAATTTTATAGCACCTATTTTATATAAGCAAATTCAACTGCTTTTGCCGCTATAGTTATTATTAATTAATAAAATTAATTTGTGGTTGATTTTAAATAATAAAATAATTTGACATACCTAATGTTACAACAACTGTTCAAAATTTTGTCGAAGTGTAAACTAACACAAATGTTATCTTGCTTCACCATAACATAAATGCTTTACCATAATACAAATGTTGCCTTGCTTCAGCATAAATTAAAACGATATCCATCAACTCCGAGTTGCTATACACGCAAGCCATTTTTGAAACTAACTAATAAAAAACTATTGTAAACACTATTGCAACGACGATTGTAAAACCAGATTTCGGTATTCTGGGTTGACTGAAGCCACGTGGCCCTCCGCGCGTATTACGAATGACGCTAGAGACTACAGTTGTCCAGCTATGTAATGGTTGAAAGTACTACAACTTCAATAATTTTTTTGTGAAAGCAAGTTGAAGATATTTGTCTAGAAACTGCTCTGGTAAAATAAAAGTTAACCTTATTTTATATAGATACTGCAATAAATTTGATTATTTAACAACTTCTTAAAAATATTAAGTAAACAACGCTTTGCTTTTTTAGAGGCCTCAGAGAAAATTTTTGCAATAGATCTGGATGAAAGATAACCAGTAATAGGATATATTTCAAATATTCTATATGCCAGTAATTTAAGATAACCATTCCACTGTCAATATGTCATGTACATAGTTAGGAAATGACAAAGGTATATTCTAATTTTGGTCGTAATAGTGTGGTTTCAATGCAACTTCAGATCGAAAATAAGCAGGATTTTTTTGTCTCTTTAGCAAATTGTTAATATGACAATTATACTTGACAAGCTCTTGTGTTGTAAAGTACAAAATAAAACACCTTAAAGGATTTAAAAACAAGCTGTTAATTATACACCAGTTGTTATCCAATTTTTTTTTCTGTAGTAACAAACAATATTACATATTCCGTAAAAAAATTTTAAATCATCAGCACACTATTACAATTTACGTCGAAATAAATAACCATATCGTTTATAAACAACTAATAATGGCCCTAGATCTGATCTTTGAGGGACTTTAGTGAGCTTTTACTTCTACAGACATAAAATCAATGCAATCAATACAATGTTTTGTATACTTACTCTAGCATCACAGTATATCTCACTCAATCTGTTCAATCAGTAACAGAAATTATGAGTATATGAAATGATAACATACGAGTATCATTTGCTTTTCATCATCGTAAAACATTTATTTTTAAAAGAGTTCGTATATTATTTATCTAAAATGAATTGGCATTTAATTGTGTTGAAACAAAATCCGCGTTATTAGGGCAAAACCTTATCTGCGTAAATTCGCTGGTATAAAATTTAATCGTTAGTATGTTATCTTTAAAATTTTTGTATTTAATTAGGTTTTAACTCTGGGAAACTTTGTAGTGTTAATTAAGAGAAAGAACGTCATAATTTTTAATTAAATTAAGACCCAAAGATAAACTGTCCTCGTCTGTAGTTGAATATTTTTCCGCGTTTTAGAGAGTACATTCCCGGCGACGCGACGCGGTAATTTAATTTACTTTTTGTTATAATAATTACCCCAGTAAGTCGGAAACTAAATGAAAAAATATTTATTGAACCCTTCTAACCCACTAACTTTTTATCTCTTGTACTTTTCCATTAACTTAATCAAAAAGTTTAGCTCCATCCTCTTCAGACATCAACGTCTTTCAGAATTGTAATTAGGTTTTTGTATCAGCTGACAGGTAATTAAAGAAAATAAATTTCCTTCAAGAAGTGCTTGTAGTTTTTAATAAAGATTAAATTTAACTTTATGGATCCATATTTAATAAGGGCAGGAAAACCAGAAACCAAAAATATATCCTCCAATTTATCAATTCAATCAATATACAAGAAGGAGGATTATTTCATCATAACTATACAGGGTGTCCCAATTTTAATTTTCAATATACTTCTATCAAACGTCGTTCTGTATAGCCACTAGAAGGGACCAAATTATACAAAAAATTTAGTTTAGTTTAGAATAATTGGCATCTTCATAAAGTTATTGTTTCAAATACCTACCTCCAAAAATAAAAATCTATAATCGGTGCTTCGAGGTGTTATATCACTCAATAAGTTCGTACGATGGCATATACAGAGTCATAGTCATAGAAATCCGTGCGATAGAGAATGATGGCTATAATGAAGGCGTCTCATAGTCACCGCCCGTTTCGCCCTTCCACGAATAAGATCCATTTCCACTTGTAATTCAGCGACCGGTGGTCATCTTTGTTTTCGTCGTTTGGCTTTTCTTTAATAGATGTCACTACTCATACAATTTCGACTTCTGTATTCCGATTTTGTTCACATTTTTAATTATAAACAACTTTTAAATATGACAGTTTTTTGTAAAATTAAAACGATATAGGTAATGTCACTTTATTCATCAACTATTTCACATTATCTTATTTTTTGAACACCCTGTATGTTAAAATTGAAATCCTGGGTCAGAAGGATCAGTAAAAATTTTCTCTATGTACATACATATTTCTGTCTACAAGAAACAGCAAGAGAAATAGGAGAGGGGGGAATCATACGAAAATAAATCTGTAACGCGAATAAATAATTTCAGAAAATAAAAAATACATAACAGGGAAAATAAATGTAAAACGTAATCGCCCTAAATCCTTTACGACCGGATCCCATTTGAAAGAACCTGTAGATTTAATGCAGCGGAATTGCAGTTGGAATAAATCAGATTTTAAATTACAGAATCCGAATTTCTCTAATCCTGTCGTCTTTTGTAGCGCTCCTGGCTTTGTTAAAGTGTGGGAGGCTTCAAAGGGAGAAGCCAGTGTAGTACAAAAATGTGGTTTTTGTAGAAAATTTTCACGGATTGCATTAAGAATAACATGGAATTAAAATTTCGACATCTGATGTTACTGAATTTTTATTACAGCTTAGTGCACCGTCTGCTCTACTCTGAATAAGTAGAGGGTGTCACCAAACCCCTGGTACTGAAATAAGATATTCTTACCAACTTAAACCATTCAAAAGTCAACACCTATTGATATACAGCATACAAATAAAAATACAATTAATTATATTTATTGAGCATAGCTTTCACAATTACAGTAACTGTTAGACCAACTACTACACTGGACTAAACAGAGATAACTGATATTGAAGTCTAATCTTAGGTATTAAATAATTACTAGACATAGGAAACTTTGTGATAATCAAATAAATATAAAGTAATGCTAGTAAGCGGCAATATGGGTTCTAGTAGCCGATATAGGCTACTACTAAATCTGTGGTTAAGGCGTGTGCCTCTCTATGTTCACAATACACAATGCTACTGACTGCTATAAAAACAGTGCCATACACTCGTCCAAGCAAAGCGTCAAACTCACACACGCACAAATGATAATGAAATGCACGGCAAACGTCTCTCGGCAAAAAAACCTGGACTGTTCATCGGCACGCCAGGCTGACAAGGTAGGCATTAGGGTGGCGCTAGATACTTATCGAATAAATTGATCGATGCGCAGCCTCAAATGGTAAAGATGTAGATGTTATTATACAATGACGCGGATAGTGGGATTACTTAAATGTGAAGTAGTTGATGTTTCGCCACCATTAGTAAAACTAGCATCTATTAAAAACTTCAACTATTACAGATATGCCCCTGTGACCTCGGTAAATATTGAACGGTCATTTTCGTTTTTGAAATGTATCTACCTATTTACCTACCTATGGCCAGAGGCGATTAACTGCGGAATGCTTAGGCCAATTGTTAATTATACAGCCACACACATAAAAAAAATTGTCTGTACTTTTCATGCGACATATGTTATTTGTAGTATTTTTGCCTCCTTATAACGAATCCGGTGTCAGAATTGAGCTATCCCATCACAGGAATTTCCTAACCTCAAAAAATAGCAAAAATTTACGAAAAAGTGCTAGGAAAAATACAAATTTTTTTTTTTATATTCAAATGTTTATTTAAGTATATGGTTAAGACACCGCTGAACGTGAATCATTAGTCAGAATTGATGTGTCACGTGATGGTTCTTTTTAACCTCTAAAAAAAACGGGTCAATTAAGGTCAGATGTCACGAATTTTCAAAAAATAACAAATTCGCGCCAAATTTGGTATACGGAAATTTTCGGGGTCGCTGATCACGGATCCGAGGTCAGTTTTGCAAAATTCAAGATGGCAGATCCAAGATGGCCCACCAAATTTTAAAAAAATAACACATTCGCGCCAAATTTTGTATAGGGGGGTTTTCGGGGTCACTGATCACGAATCTGATATCAGATTTGCAAAATTCGTTTTTAAAAATTTAATCAATTACCTATGTACTTTATTACTTAAGATTAGGCAGGAAACTCGTGAATCGATCTTTTACAGAAAAAAGAACAAGGTATAGCCGCAAAAAAGAAGGTTAAAACATGATTGGGTACTCAGGTTATTAAGTAAACAAAAATATTACAAAGTGAATTTCGCAATTTTGACCTCGAATACGTCAGCGACCCCGAAAACCCCAGCGTATAGCAAATTTGACGCGCGTTGCCCTCTGAGATACTCTTTATTTGAAATTATTTTCGTCTGTTGCATAATCTACAAATTAATACAATTAATCTTTGCTCGAAAGGGCGGTTAAAGGGTTGTTTTAATAGAATAACTGTTTAACAAAGCAAAAATTTATTTGCGCCTCCAAGGGCGTGTCTGTATGTAAGTGGTATGTGCATTATTTTGAGAAAATTACGCACACTACTGCTGGTTCCTGTTATTTATAATTTTTTATTTTCTTAGTTTAAGTTTAAGAGGTCGTTACTCAGTAAATGTAGAGATACACGAATTTAATTGCAGTAAATGAAATCCATTAGTTTTTTTAAGATCAAATCATAATTTTGACCATACTAATAAGCCACGTCATTGGCTATAGTGTTAGAATCTATTTTGACTAAAAATTGTAACTCTTAAGAAGCAGGTTCTAAATTTTAAATATTTTTTTTATTACAGATTATTTGGGATATACAGGGTGATTCAGTCATAATGTCATTAATTTTAACCATGTATTCGAAACGAACATCGGAAAAAAAACTTACTCGACCTTATAAAATATAAGCAAATTACATTGAAACGAAACAGCTGATTTCCCGAGTCGTCTTGAATTTTGCAATCAGTTTCAAAATCAAAGTACAGCGAATTCCCACTTTATTAACAAAGTGCTATGGTCAGATGAGTGTTGTTTTAGCCGTACGTCGTACCAACAAATAAATAAAACTTGTTAATATTTAAAATGTAAAACAATATCTTATTCATTCATGTGTGTCTAGGTAAAAAGGTCTGTTTATTCTTTGCATTTAAAATGCAATAAAAATTAGGTGAGTGACCGAATAATACGATAGGTCAAGATTCACTCTCGATAAACCTTTGTGGGTCAGCGAAAAGGGGTTTAAATAATGATACAAAATATTTTTTTATCGTAAATATGTATGTTAAAAAATTGTAAATCGCGTATTCCTATTCCACTATTTTTTTCCTATCTTCCCTTAAAATTAATGCCATTATGACTGAATCACTTTGTATACCTAAACAATTACTTATTTTCCGAATTTGTTTAATTAGCAGCTTAGCTTTATATTGAAATCTTATTTAAGAGCGACATTTGCGTTTATGATAAGAGAAAGATTTTTATATTTAAGAACTTGTTTCATTCTACGTTCTTAAAACAAAACCGACTGATTGCAATGAAATGTCCACAGAGCGAAGTTAGCATATAATTGTATTAGTTTTCCTTATTTTTGGTATTGGATATGCCAAATTAAGTACTAAAATTCATGTATTTTATATTCAAGTTAATAAACAGGATACTGCGATTTATACGTGTACCTACAGGTCAATAATGCGGTAATAAAAAAAAGAAGCTGAAATTTTTTTTTATAAAGAATCCCTAAGCCCTATCCTACCTATCTCAAAATTGCGAGTTTAAAGCTTGTTATGAGTTTTCCAGGCGCAGTTTTTGAAAAATTGTTTTGTAATTTTGTTAACCGAATTCTAACATGCTTATGCAAAATGTCCCAACACTAATTTCTAAAAAATATCTATTGATAACATATATTCATTACTTCAATTATTTTTTATTTTTATGTTTCTAAATTAATGTCGCAAAGAGGGAGCAATTCCCCTTATTTGATGAAATAAAAATAATTTTTCAAAAATCAACACATAAAAATTCGTAGCAATTTGCAATATGTTTCCAAAATTTGTTTATATTTCAGTGTTTCTATGTGATCCCTGTTATTTTTATTTAAAAAAATTACTTTTATTAATAGTTCCAAGGACGCCACTGCCTGGCAATTTCCGAGTTGTCCGAGAATTTGAACGGTCGTTAGTGGAGGTCTCTCAAAAAGACCAAATTACAAAAGAAACTCCGCAACCATAATGAAAATGAAAAGCTCAAAACAATTTCGCTTCTAACAAACGCAGCTATTAGGGCTTTATCTGAAAAGGTATATTATACGCTTTTATCTTGAAACCAAATATACCGTTTTGTGTGTGCTACAGATAAATGGGATACATATGGAGGTATTATCTTCGACAAAATAAACCCTACAATGTAAATCTAAATGGATAATGTCGCTAAATATATATAAAATACGTCGGTAATACAATTGTCCTCCCTTGCGAAATTTACATACAGATAAAACATCTAAATGAATTTTCCTAACTGAGAACAAGGGAATTTGGGTACAATACATACCCATTTTCCGAGTAAAAAATATATCTATGCGCCAAGTTGGTACAAAAAGTTCGTGTGAACTTATGTTCTAAACGGCTTAGTTTTTGATATACAGGGTGTTTTTGAAAAATATCAGCAAAGTATAAATATCTTCAAATATATTTTACGTATATTAAATTCGAGCGGGCGTCTGAAGTTAATAAATGTAAAAATTCACTGTATATATTTCTGTACAATTTTATCGGACAGTGGCGGATACATCGATCGAAAATTCAGTATATTCATTTGTTTTGTAGTTATTTCACAGGTAAAATATATTTTCCAATTTATTTGTAAAACAAGTTATTTTCAAGATATTATTTTTTATCTAAAATACACTTTTAAAACTACAATAAATCTAACACTGTTGATTTCACTCAAAAACGTTGAGATTTTTTGTTACAAAATACAAAAAAAATCATTGGCACCGAAATATAAATGAAAAATATATTTTCCAATTTATTTGTAAAACAAGTAATTTTCAAGATATTATTTTTTATCTAAAATACACTTACCAAACTACAATAAATCGAAAATAATTGAACACTGTTGACTTCACACAAAAACGTTGAGGTTTTTTGTTACAAAATACAAAAAAAACATTGGCACCGAAATATAAATTTTCTTGAGGGCTACTAAGGGGTAAATTTTTACGCCACTAACTATTCCCTGTAAATAATTACATTCTTGCATTCCTACATTTACTTTTCCTGTAAATAATTACGTGATATTTAAAATTATATTTGCAAGTTTGTTTTTCTTTTTTTTTTTGTGAAATGAATGATTGTAGAATTATTTTCGAAAACTACTTCGGTTAAGAACTTTTTCCTCAAAATTGAACAACGACCTTCCCATTTCATTTTTTCCAATCATTTGCGGAATAGACTGATTAACTAAATAATAAAGAATGCAGAGCTAAAATAAATAGTAACTAAAATATCTCTTAAAAATATTCACTATTAGCTATTATAGAAGGGGCTATTTAAGTTCCACACGATATTAAATATTAAAGCCGGCAATAATTTGCCATATGTCCAAAACTGACTAGTTTCCAAAATCATGTTTTAAATTTTGGAAAAAATCATATTTTTATATCGTAACAAAATGAATATGTATTGTATTGAAATTTGGTACCTACATTTTAGTAGTAGATTTTAGAATGTAAACATATGGAATTATTCCTATTAAAAGTCTCCATGATCTTAGATATGATTATCTAACATTTCCATAGGCTCCACACAGCTCTGACAGTAGTTTATTATCATACCTTCAGCATCAGTTTTTTCTTTTCTGAACAACAAATAATTCATAGACCCTTACAATCAAAAAATACATAAGCTGGGGTATCTGCATGAAATGTTTTCTACCAGTTTAATATTACTCAAAGATTTCTAAGTCTTGAACTTGCAAAGTCCACTTAGTAGTCCTACTGCTGTCTTTACGCACCTGAAACTTTAGTTCAGTGGTTCTGCTATCTACTACTTCGACAGTATTTTTCTGCGTGGCTTATCGTGGGTTATCAGCATAACCACCAGACATATACCGGTTTCAAAATTGATATCAGAACATAAGACAAATGTTTACACAAGTCACAAAAGAAATATGACACCAAAAATAGGTATCAGTAATTAAAAATAAGTCAAAGCTAAAGCACATATATGTGAATAAATCATAAAAAAATACTAAAAATAAATACTATAAGTACAAAAAGAGGCACTATTACAAAATACATAAAGAAATGTATCATACATCACACTCAATATATGGTATTCCTAGGGGACTAACAAGAGCAACAAAATCATCATTAAAATAATCATCAAATGAGTAAAAAGTTTTCATAGTCACACCATATCTAAGAAATTACGGTTAAATAAATACACTGATAATTTATCTGGTAAAATTTTGCTAAAATAACTAATAAACACGATTTTAAATACACATCTATTCTACAAAATGTTTATAATTTTGATCAATCTTTAATTTGTAGATATCCTGCAATCCATTAATTAATACAGTTTTATTTTAGGTTAATAGGCACCTCAGCCTTCTAAATATTTTAAATTACTTAACTAAATTAAGAAAACGCAAACTCTTAGTTTCGAGAATCAACTTCTCAACTTTTAATTGATGTAACGTTATATTTTTGTAACAGTATCTCAATGTAGATTTTTTGCAGAGGCGGAGTTAGCAATTTCCATATAATTTTTTTCACGCTTATCTAATGTGACTTGCAATTGGAGCAGAGCAATAATGATTTTATAAAAACGTATTCGTGTGCCTAACTTAAAGCTCAATCATTTAAATTTTTATTTTGGCTTATACAGGGTGATTCAGAACTTATCCAAAAAAATTTGGGAATAGATGCGGCATGAGAAATGGCCATTATCAAAAAAAAAAATTGTAAAATCCTTATAGTTTCCGAGAAAAAAATTATTGAAGTTATAGTACATTCAACGACTACATAGCTGGACAACTGTAGTCTCTAGCGTCATTTGCAATGCGCGTGGAGAGCCACGTGGCCTCAGCCACTCCGAATGCTGAAATCGTATTTTGCAATCGTCGTTGCAATAGTTATCTGTGGTGTTTACAATATTTTTTTAGTAGTTAGTGTCAAAAATTGGTAGTTAGTGTCAAAAATGGTTTGCGTATATAGCAAGTCGGAGTTGATGGATATCGTTTTAATTTATGGTGAGGCATTTGTGTTATGGTGAAGCAAGACAACATTTGTGTTAGTTCGTAGAAACTGAGTAAGACGGACCCAAATGTGTTTACACGTTGGAGGATTTTGAACAATTGTTGTAAAATCGGGTATGTCAAATGATTTTATTACTTAAAAACACAAATTAATTGTATTAATTAATAAAGGCAAAAGCAGTTGAATTTGCCAATATAAAATAGGTGCGAAAATTCTATTTACATATTTCTTTCCGTGCGAAAGTTTTTGTCCGTTTTTATCACACCTCCATGCCGTTAGCATTGTACGTGGTCAGGTTTTACAGCGGACCAGTTTCCAGTGCCGTGCAGAAGTGTATTTTTAAATCATTTTCGAACTGCCCTTTTTGATTTTTTCTTTACAAAATTGTATTTGTAAGGGTCCCCTGTACATCAAGAATTTTTTTTTGGAAGTTCTGAATCACCCTGTATAATATGCCCCTTTACAAATAAGCTGGGTATGGTCGACTAAATATTTGTTTTAATGTTATTAAGTTAGTATAAATGTAATATTTTTTATTAAATAAAGTTCTGCATAAGTATATGAACTATTCTCATGACAGATATGCATAAGAACCTAATAACAAAAATGTTAATTACAGTTATATATTACTATACTTTATCAACTATAGTTGAACTATATTGGAATAACATATATTTTATTATAGTTGAGGTCTTATAGACGTCATTAATTGAGCATTATGCTTAATGTCAGCCCACAACGACTGAAAATCTCGGGCAGAGAGAATTTATAACGTTGATCAGTCAATATGAATACTGTCCAGTCAATGTGACGAAAGATCCCACTTTCTTTGAGCAATGCCATAAACAGTATTTATTGTCAAATTGAAATATGTATTATGTCAGGTACTTTAGGTACATATACCTATACCCACATATGTCCACATTATGCATAATGACCAAATAATTGTTATGTATAATCTATGCATATTAGGGTGGCCAAAAAAAAAAAAACGAATATCTTTTCGTGTTTCTTGTGAAAATATGTTAGTTTATAATGTTTTAAGAGCCCCTTCAAAAAGTTAGCTCAAAAAAAAATTTTTTAGAGGTCACTCAAGATATTTAGAAATTTCCAAAATCGTCAAAAATTGATTTTTTAAATTTTTTTTCTCGTTATTTTATCATTTTCTAGATTGAAAAAAATCTCGATTCTGAAAATTTCAAATCGATATTTTAATTTCTAAAGGTCACTCATAATTATTTTAACTTTCAAAGGACCTATGTTTTCGAGCTACCTCTAAAGTTAAAATAATTTCAAATCGATATTTTAATTTCTAAAGGTCACTCATAATTATTTTAACTTTCAAAATAGTGTACCTGAAATGTTTTCGAGAGACTTATAAATAAATATCAACGAACTAATAATTTTTTTATTGAATTTCATGAACAAAAGAATAGACATAAATCACGAAAATTATAAAATAACAAGAAAAATAATTTAAAAAAAAATTGTAAAATTGTAAGTTGTAAATTATAATTGTAACTTTATCACACTGACTGGGCATTACACATAATTAACGTGGATATTTCCATATCAATGTCAAGGTCAACATATTTATTTTTGTTAACTGCCACCGAATAATTTGTATTAATAATGCTAACCCCGGAACAACGAATTTATCTTGTGAAATGTTATGGAATCGGTAATGTTTTATATGGATATGCAATTCAAATTTCGCAAGCTAATTATAAAATTCACCACTGGTGATGTAAAGAATATATAAAAAGAATACAATGATAACGATGCTGCCTGATTCTGTTATAGTTATGGACTCTGTACAAGACAATTCAAAGATGTCACTGTACAACATGGCAGAACTGTTTGTTTGAATTGTTGTGATGTTCACTTACTTCTTACAAGAAGACTGGATTTAGTCTTCCGGTATAAAATGAACCACTCATAAGGTCATTTAATACTAAGGAAAACAAAGAAAGAAAAGAACAGCTTCTACTCTGATTTTTACTCCGCCTACTTTGTTACCGCCCTTACAAATATGCGTATATCTCGGAAAGTACTTATATTACCGAATCGATTTGAAATTTTCAGGGAATATAGTCAGATATATATATACATTCTGGAAATGTAAAAAAATAAAATTGAATTTTTGAAAATTCTAACTGCGTATAACCCCATAATGTATCATAAAATAATTGGTCCTTACTTTTTGGAAGAAAATCTGAATCAAAATTCGTATTTGGAAATATTCAATTCTAAAAATTTTATTTTGGCAGAACTAGATAGCGAAAATTTAGAATTCAGAAGAAAAATATTATTTCAACAAGAGGGATGCCCTGCACATTCCAGACATATCGCTCTTTTCAAAAATTGGAAAAGTTTCAGAGTTACTTCTGAGAAAGAGATCGACATGTCTCTCGAAACATCAAGAAACGTAAACCGACGACGTCGACGTGGAAACCAACCCGGAAATTGTACTTCCATGCTATTTTTAAATCATATTAAATTTAAAATAAAAGTTTACTTATTTTTTACAATTTCTGCCTGCATTAAGTAAGATAGTTAAAAATCGCGTCTTCTTATTTGCAAAATGTGATTATTCTTCTTTTTTAACTAAACCCAGTATTTAAGCATTTGTTGAGTTCTCGAACAACTTTGTTAAATACAGTTTTCAACTAAAACAAAAGTTAAAGGTACTTTGCTCAGGGAAAATTTACATTTTGAAATGGTTTCAGTTTTATTACACATTTGATTACATTTCATGGCTTCCCAAGATAAGCAAAACTTTTTATCAAAAATTACGTTCTCGAAAAATCAACAATAAAATAGTTTAGAAGAGTGCAGTACCCCATCCGGGGACACACTGTATATGTCAACACTTTTTGAGATCACGGCCACCTCCACTTTAATTTTTTATTTTCAAATTTCGTTCGTAATATTTTCATCACGAGGTCCTTTATGTGGGCCTAGAAATAATCTTCTAAAAAACAATATGGGTCCCATCGCGCTTCATTGTAAAAAAATAATCACTTATTTTCGCGAGCCGTGACTGGATTAATGTATTTACACATGATAGCTAAAAAAATTTTTTTTTAAACATAAGAATCCCGTTGCAGACGAAAAGTTTCATTCTCGCCGAACAGAAATGCTTCAATATTTTTTTGTTGAAAAATTTGTGGTCGCTTCGGGAATATTTCATTAAAACATGCCAAGAGAACCCGGATTTCGAACGGAAAATACCATACCGGAGTTATGCATTTATGCACACGAGCAATAAAAAAAGCGAAACATGTAAAAATGCAAAAATCTGCATATAAAACGGAGACGCGATGAATGTGAAAATTCTGGAATATATTTCCGTGTTTGCCGTTATTAATACTCCGCGTTTTCCGGGCTGCTGCGCGCATGATTTATAAGAGACAGAGCGGGAAGAGCGACATCCATCATTCATCAGGTAGGTCACATTTATGTAGTCCTCTAATTAGTACCAGGTGAAGGACCCAATTAGGCAAGCGCCTTCGCATATTTTTCTCGCTAATTCAATTAACAAAAAACCTATATGATTAAAGTTAATTATAAAGTAACTAGAACTGATTTAATTAGGTATGAGATATACGAGAGTTATCCAGAAGCTAATATCCGCTTTGCTTTTACACAAAAATTATTTAATCAGTCGAAAATATACATGATGTTTACAAACTAATTTCTCTCTATATTATCTATCTTGTTAGAATAAACTAACAAACGACTTGAAGGAGTTCCATGTTTTCTGCTAAAAGATATTGCAATACTTTTGGCGAGGGGAGTTTCGCTGTCCAGATTTTGTACACCAAAATACCTTCCCCGAGAAAAATGCACCAAAATAAAATGCCTCCAAAATTCCACAAATTGTCTCGATAAGACAAAAAATTTCCGAAATACCCCCGAAATAATCTAAATGCCACCGAAATGTCCCCGAAATGCCAGAAATACCATAAAATGCCGCTAAATGCCAGGAAATACCTCTAAATGCCTTATGTTTTCATCATGATACTTACCACAATTTTCTGTCCTAATTGTATTACTTATCATTGTTATATAATAAATAGTGAAAAAATGAAAAACTAAAAACTCGGCAATGGGAATATACATAGAAGGTTGAACTATGGGGTTTTTAAACACATATTAAGTACCAGAAAAAATATTCAAACGGGAAAGTACATTTAGTTTCTAAACTTATTTGGGCATAAAAATAATCATTTTAGGCAAATAAATATGTAATACAGGACAAAAGTACTTGTAATGAAAAAGAAGGGAAATCAGAAGTTGGTGGGAAATATAGCCAACTTTAAAACTATGGATGAATAATAATTTTTGTTTTAGGGAATTAATTTGCTTTTTTAAAAACGAAAAATACGTAGAGTTTGTAAATCAGGCACATGAATAACTCTGTATATCTTGATAGTATGTAAGTATGTAAAAATGGAAACCAAAGAGCAATGACATAAAGGTAAACTTTTTGAAAACATTTTATTTTTTATTTAGGATACACTTAAATTCAGTTAAAAAATAAAATTCTTAATACATACGTGTTCCTCAAACAAATCAATTTCGTCGCCACTGCTATTCGCGATGATAGTTACCTATAATAAATAAATAAGTGGTTAGCTACTTACTTACCTGTTTCTTGATTTGAATCAATGAAATGCCACAGAGGTATTAAGGTACAGTGTTCAAATTTTCAACATCCATGAGCCTAATTGGTCACCCAGATGCCCTCATGTGCAATGATAAAATGCATCTCATCGAGCACCTGGACAAACTATTACGCGCATACGCACAATACAAAGCTTCTTTCAAAATGCCTCGAAAATGCATAAAATACCTCAAAATGCCCTGAAATACATCAAAATACCTCAGAATTCGAGAAAATGCCTCGAAATACCTGGAATGTGTACACCAAAATGACTCGGTGAAACACCCCTCGACTTTTGGTATCTTCTTTGATAACAATTTTTAATTTTGTAACGAAATTTTAGTTAATCTTGTTACAAGTTAATTTTATTCCCAAATCGTACCTTTCATTTCTTCGAAGTACTTTCAGTTTCTTATAATATAGTATAAATTTTGAATAAGTAGTATTATGGAATATTATAGTAGACAATATTTCTTGTTATTCTTTACTCATTTAGTTAAATTTTATGAAATGCTAATTTTGTTCCAACGTTACCTTTTAAAAAATTAGTTCATATTGTAAGGACCGAGAGTAGTAAAAATTAACTTTTAGTTTCTTCTACCTATAATATGTGGAATAATAACACATATTTTTCTGCCGCTGCAGCATTGTATCTACATTCACTGTGTAAGGGTGCTAAACCATTTTCATTGTGAGAAATACAATTTTCATTTGCAAAAGTTAAAAATAAAATTAATCAAAACAATTATGTATCATACAAATAATTGAACAATGACAACACATATCGTTACATTTATTCCAATGAAGATAATGTTACACGTTATGGTGTGATTGAAACATTTACTTTTAAAGTAGATGGATTATTTGAATTTGAAACAATTTAAAATCATATTTTATACTCGACTGAACTTTGAACATATCCTTCAACCACGGACGAGGATGTTTATCCCCCTTGAAACAACGCATGTTTCTTCTCGCATCTGCAGGAAGTGTAGCTGACGTTTTCCGAGTGCAATGCTCAGTATAAGCTTCAGGATCTGACAATTTCAGATACTTTACTATTAAATTAAACATTGCCCTTACTAAATTAATTCCAGCTGCTTGACTAACATATTTGCTGGATTTCTATTTTAAAAAGGAACATCGACAAGCAGTACGGCATACTTCCAATAAAACTAAAAGTATAACCCTTATTATCCATATTATACATAGTTAATTTTATGAGTTCATCACTACGACATGCACCTGAACTACCCTTGGTTCAATGTAATACCCTAAACCCTAAACAAATAACCATTCTTAAGAAGATTAAACGAAACACTTGAACTGTAAAATTTAACTTCATTAGTAGCTAATTTCTTTAGACTAATTGGGACTTCTTTAGATGATGTCCAACTGACGACTTTCAATGTAAGGAACTTTATTAAATTTTATTGTTTTCTTTTCTGTCTATGTTTTCTTTAAGATTAATTTTAACCATGAGCACCGAATATATTGACCAGTGTAGAACTTAACTGTTTTTAATTTTTCCTCTAAATATGCCAGTAAAACATTTTGAGGTATCTTCCTGGCACAATTTTTTAGATGTGTACTCACTTCAGATGTATACATTAACTGAAAAACTGCGAACGAGGCGTTCTTTATAGCTTATGTTTTTCATTCCACAAAAACTTGTTTGACCAATTATGTATCTAAAAAGTCACTTTTTATAATGTTAAATGCCTAAAGTAATTATAACCGATTATCAATTGTTTCCAAAGTATTCACGTAAAATTGTTTTTAATAAAAAAAATGTAGTCTTTCCGATCTCAATTGAAGAACCAAGAGATGTTGGCAGTATGTACCAGGTTCAGTCGCTGACGCAGCAACTCGGCACTGAAATATTTGAAAAACTTGTTCCCATATTTATTTAGCCATACCCATATACCAGAGTTGGGTAATTCCTGGTGAAAAAGTAATTAGCAATTACAATTCCCTTTTTTTTTCCTGTAATTATAATTGTATTTAAGTACTTTTTTTTATTAAAGTAATTTGGAATTGTAATTGCAGTAAAATTGTTATAGGAATTGTAATTTGTAATTATTTATTTGAAATATCGAATTACAAATTACTTCTATAAGTACAAATACTTTTTCCAATTACAATTACTTTTTCTAATAATTATAATTAGGTACTTTTAAGATCATGCCTATTGCGTAATTGCGTACAGACTTGCAGACTTCTATTATTTCATTTGAAGAAAGCCTTGTGCCGCGTGAACAATAAAAAGTGACTTGGTGAATTAACCTCAGAATTAACAGAGTACATTTTATTTTATTATAATTATTATTAATTTAGAAAAAAACGAAGTAAAAATATGTTGTCTATAGCATCAAGTTTTATAAAAATATATATTATGTATCTATGTGTTACTGCTCTTATTTTGAGTTGAGAAAACTTCTGGTTCGGTTACTCAGTCTTTCACTCGTACTTGTTCGATTCGTAATTTTTTTAATAATAATTATTGCTTTCCAGTCTACCCAAAACTACTGTATTCTATATTTTGCAAATGTACTAACAACCAAAAAAAAGAGCATCGGGTTGAATTAATTACCTGACCAATAATATAAAATTGAACTGAATGAATGAACTGAACTAGTTTAAATTATTAGATTAGGAATAAAAATATAAAAATTCTATATCAGAAAATGAATAAGAATAATCTTTTCATTTTAGTATCAATTCTAATAAATAATAAAACGCAATATTACACAACACTTTTAATTTAAATTTTTAACTTAATTTTTTCCTTTTTCGCTGTTTGGTCACTATAATTTACTTTATCATAAAAGTAATTAGAAAAGTAATTGCTAAATCCATTTTCCATGTAAATGTAATTAAATTAATATAATTCCTTTTTTAAAGAATATACTTTGTAATTGTAATTAGTTCCTTTTTTTAAAAAAGTAATTTGTAATTGTAACTATTTTTAAATTACAAGTAATTACCCAGCTCTGCCATATACAAGTCTGATCGCCCAGCTGAAGAATGAGCGTGCGGGCAAACGCGACACAAACACAGCCGCACTGGGCGACCTAGTCATAAATTCAGTTGTCAACAAATGGCCTAGCAGTGCAGTGCAGCAATGCCGAATGTGGTGTGATTCAGGTAATTTTAATTTATTGTAGGTACCTTCTATTAATCATTCATATTACAATTGTGAAAGGGAGACATAAGAGAGATATTTAGTTTATTAATATTATTACAACATGGCATTTTGGAGATCTTTTGAAAGGAACAAAACGAAATTTACCATCAATACAATAAAATTGTTTTGAGGACATAAATAATTAAAATATGTTGACCAAATGAACATATAATAGAAATTTTCTACACATTACATACAAATTATTATAATTTTTACATTTAGCAGAAAACTTTTTTAGGGACGCCTATGAAACACTTAGATTTTATTGCTAGGCTACATGTACTATAGAAAGACTATACCTAAAACTATTTAAAATTAAAAAATTTTCTTTCAGAGCTGAAAAGGTAAGCATTCGAAAAGTTGCAGCAATGCCTATTTATTGAACATTTGGAAATATATTGGATTTGGAAGATATTAAAAAAACAACTTTCATGAGCTAACCTTTAAGGCTCCATTAGTTGGTATTTTTCCTTTTATGTTTATTCCCATATAAACTGTTTCTTTTTTTTATAGTTGTAGAATGAATGCATTAGTAAAATAATGTACATCTAGTAGTAGCCACGAGAGGGTCCTTTTTGTTGTATTTAAAGATATATAGAGTAGATAAAAAAAATAAATTTCACTATATTAGGTTAATTTATAATCGGATTCACGGATAACTTTCTTAAAAAAGTGACCATTCATTGTAAATAGTACCTTTTTCCTTTTTTTTTTTTTGTTTTTCAGATACAGAGATAATAATAATAATAATAATAATAATAAATTTATCTTTCTTAATTAGTAATGTGTCTTTTTTACATTTATGCTTGAAGAGGCGTCGTTAAATATTTTCTCTATGTTTTTAATCTAATTTAAATATTTTGAGGGGGAGATTTTTACAGGTTTTATAGAAAATATAATTGGGTAATTAGTCTTCACTAAATTAGCCTTATTAAAATGTTACATGTTTAATATTAATAATGCTGTACAATAAGATCGAATTTTAAAAAGGACATAAGTACCTATTCAAAGATATAAGTAATTTTTTAAATAATAAGATGCTACAATACATTCCTTATACCAGTGGCGTACGCATCGACCAAATCAAACCATTTTTTTTTAAGATTTAAATCAAATGTTAGCTATAATAGGTACACATATCTTTTCCAAAAAGCAAAGTTTTGCATTGAAATTGATACAGATAAGTTGTTGTTTTTAGACCATCTCTAGAGGCTACTCCGCTAATGACATTTTGTGCCGTGACTATTTTGAGGTTAAATCTTTTTATTGTGTATATTATAAATTATAATAAAAAAGTTCATATTATACAAAAAAAAATTTGAAGGCCCTAGAAGGTAGAAAGACGGTGGTGTGACATAAACCGTCCGTCATTCTACTTCGGGTGTCAAATGCGGTTAATTTTAAGAAAGTGACGTACGGCCTGTAAGCATAACGTAGGTGAAGCACCTAGAAGTCCACTAAAAAACGTCAACAGAAAAATGGAATTGTAGATGATGATTTTAGGTCTGCAATATCATACGTTAACATGATTCATTTTAGAGAAACATATTTCCTTGAAAACTTTGTCAATCTGTTTTAAGTACTGCAATGAACCGTATACATTTTCACCTGAATACCTTAGACTTAAAAAGAAAGGCATAGGTATGTCAGTTTGTTTTCCTTGAGGAAACGTGGACCTTAAAGGTGGTATCATTGGACGTCCTGGCAAGATTCCAGTACTAAGAGTATGAGAAAGATCAAAGTTGAAGGCGCTAGGTGTATTTATTATTAAATGGAGGGTAATAATAATTTTATTACTGTTTTTGGTTAAAGGTTGTACTTAATCTTGATTGGGCTTTTCGGATTTATTCCTGGTGCAGAGTTGGTGTTTTCTTCAAAAAACAAGGAATATGGATTATCATGGATGAATGAGAAAGACAATTTTCTACATTGGTTTGAATATCAGCTTAGAAGAACCTTCCACTGGTGCCATGGATAATGCAATAAAGTTCCAATGACGGCCTCCAAGAAAGCTGATATACAAGAGTCGTTATGTTGAAATTATATCCATTATGAAAATGTATTTTTGAAAACACATTTGTTAGGCTTGTAAAAGTTTTTTATGTTGCTTGTATTTTGTAGAAATAAACGACAACCTGTATATGCAGCTGATAAATAAAATATGGGCATCAAGTGCTTCGTCTTCCCCATTGAGGCAAAAATAAAAATTACTATAGAGATCACGTGGGTATTACCAGTTCTATTGAAAAATGTAAAAATATTTTCTTGGAAAAGCCACAACTGGGGTATGGCCTGCGACATTTTGGCATACTGAAGAAGAAATTCAGCACCTTGATTTTTTCTCTAGTTATACGATGAAGTTGTTGCTGAATAAATAACTTAAAAATATAATAGGTACTGTTATTTCTATGATTCACCTTTCTGAAATTTGATTAAAAATATTTATAGAATATTAGGAAATATTAACTGCGATAATCATGTTACATAATTCTAAATCAAAAATAACTGCTTCCTAAATTATTTAAATCTGCAAAAAGATCTAATTATATTTTAAAACAGTTATGTCATAAAATGTCACTGGGACTATAGTTGGCGACCGCTCGTAGTTAGTCAAAAACCAACAATACTGATGTCCATGCTTCAAAAATAAAAGACGAAAGGCAATGGCCTATAAGAAAATATCATCTTATTTGTTCTATCAACCCTGAATTTATGGCATCCTTTAAATAATGGGTTGAGGAATAACTAATGTCCGTTTTTTCCAAATTTAAAAATGCACATGAAAATTAAGAGCATTGTTAAATTGACACAAATCATTCGAAAAAGGACTTATTGCTCTATTAGATTGTTTTTGGCTGCTTCGTTAGATTTAATTTTTGAGAAATTTCATTCATTTAAAATGGAATCTCAAGTTGATAAAATTGATAATTTTCGGCACTTGCTTCTTTTTGTTTTTAATTGAGACTGAGAAAAAGCTAAAAATGTTCAAGTTGTCCGGGAAATTTGCGCGGTATATAGTGATGGTTTTCGCGTTTTAAAGGAGGTGGTTTCAGTCTTAAAGACATGAATCGTTCTAGACGTCTTGTTGAATTTGATGAAGAACAGTTAAATCGACTCCTACCCGAAAATCCAGGACAGTCAACAAAGGAACTGGCTCAGGAGATGCAATGTGATCACAAACCATCAGCATTCGATGGGAAAAGTTCAATGACTCGGCACTTGGATCCCACGTTTTGAACAAAACAATAAGAAACAACGCTCCGCAATTGTCACTGACGAAGAAAAATGGTGCCTGTACATGAACTTCAAACAGCGGAAAGAATGGTTAAGCCCGAAAAAATAAGCAACTCCGCGAACAAAACCAGAAGTTCATTCTCGGAAGACAATGTAATGCTTCTGGTGGGATTGGAAAAAGATCTTTATTAGGAAGTGTTACCAAAAAATGAAATCGTCAATGCAGAATTCTATGTCCAACAACTACGGTGACTCCATTCAACAAAAAAGACCTGAACGACGTTCTTTTGCAACATGACAATTCACGTCCACATATCGCCAATATGATCAAAAGGGCCATTCGGGAGTTGAATTGAGAAGTTCTGCTCCACCCGCCTTACTCTCCCGACAATGACTTAAGTTGGATGAGTTTTTCGAGTCAAAACAGGAAGATTTCTACAGAAGAGGCATCGAGAGACTTGTTGAACGTTCAGGGTGGGTCATAAATAACAATGAAGAATACATCACTCATTAGCCTATTGATAATTGTATAGTTAAAAATTAAATATCTTAAATTTGAAAAAAAAAACGGACATTATGTGCAAAACCGTACTTATCTTATCAACTTCGACGTCACCTGTTACATGAGTGTTGTATAACAATGAAAAAGTAATATTAACGGACAGTTAAAAGGAAGCACAAAAAACAAGCACTTGGGTGGGGCATTCTTGAAGGAAACCATAATAGTTGGAAATAGGTAGTTGAAGATAGGCAGTTGAAGTGAGAACAGGGTGGAGATCGGTAGTAAGACGATCGACGGGCAGTGTGTCAAAGTAGTGAAAAGTTAATTGTTTAAAGTGTTATTAGTTAGCAGGTAATATTCTTTAAGTACTTTGTTGTTAATTGTTCTATATAATCTTATGATTGTGATGATTATAGATGTTTCATGATAATAATTCTTTGTAAGTTTAGCTTCCATTGCTTTATGCTCAAGGGCATATATTTTTCCAAGGTAAAATTGTTATAATTATACTTAAAGTTTGCCCATTATTTATTTCATGTTAAAAATATATGTATTGTCCTGATTGCCAGACATTACAATAACGACTTCTTTGTTTCACATCTAACTTGTTTTTGCCACGATTACGTTATACGTAAAATATAGATGTTTCATGATAATAATTCTGTATATGTTTAGCCTTCATTGTCTTACGCTCAGGGGCGTATATTTTTCTAAGATAAAATTGTTACAATTATTATTATAGATTGCTCATTATTTATTACATGTTAAAATATGTATATTGTCGTGACTGCCCAGATATTGCATTAACGACCTCTTTGTTTCACATTTAACTTGTTTTATCATGATTAGGTTGTTCTTTGATTTCTTGTGCTCACTTTATGTCATACGTCTATACGAGCCTTGTTGAATTTACTAACATTTTCGCCCGTGCGGAACGAATCTGGATTAAGCTCGATTGCCTCCCGTATGGGACTCCAGTGTTATGAAGGATCTTCCGAAATCTCAACTATAGCTGGATTGCCTCCCGTATGGGACTCCAGTACCTTCCGGCTCTGCCGGCTAACTAACACCAAACCTCTTCAGTTTTACTTGGAAGTGTGTATGACTAATATGAGGTAACAGATGACATTTAGTGACACATTAAATGAGACAGGTCTTATTTATCATTAGCAAAGGTTCTTAATTTATGCCTTTGGTTAGCGGTTGTTTTGTATTTATATTTGGGTGGTAAGAGCAACGATCGTGGGTTTCTCTGCCATGCTCTTTCCCCACAGGAGCTCTAGGTGAGCCTGGCACTCTCCTTTTATGTTTAATGGTTGTTAATGTTTTTGTTGTTCTTTCTATTTGTCACATGTTTGATTTGAAGACTGTTGTATGTAAATAAAGGTTAGGTGTATTTACTCTGCTTTTGTTTTATATAATTAAACCATCCATCCCCTCTACAAAGTTAGTAGCCAGTGCCTTCCGGTCAATTAAAAAAATAGATACACACAACGTAGGTAGTCCTTATGACGATCACATGTTTTTGGCCACAACTACGATATATTGTTTTTTTGTCGAACCTAGGGTTGTTATACTACAATTAATTATTTATTTCCTAACCCAAAAAGAAATCTTGTTTTTTTATTAAAAAAATATGTCACTTAATAAACTTGAATATCATTGAAATGATTTTATTTACATCTGATTTTATCTACTTTACAATGAAAATTAGCACTTCACAGCACAGTTCAGGACAAAGTAAGTGACAGACTGCGTAATTTGCCTATACTCTTGTTGAATGCCAAAGAACCGCGTTTCTTAATTTAATCTACAAAATCAGGGCGATGTGATTCGAAATAGATGATAATTAACGCCGTGTAAATAAATCATGTGATGCAATATTTATGCCAGAGGGCCAAAAACACTTTATGCCATGCAAATACAAAAACAATGGGAATAATATTACCATATATTTTCAGAGAACAGCGGGTGCGATATATTTTTTCCAAGCATTATTTTATATGTTACACTTCCATGTACGGTTGACTTTTGCACGTGACATATGCACATAAATAGTATTGATTTTGCAAAACTAAATTGTTGCGAACTGTAATTAGTACGCCAGTTCTAAGTACTTTGATGCTGTAGCTGGATACTCATTGAGATATATTATAATCTAGTGGGTATGATGAGAGGATAGAAGGCTTATGCCGTCGAAAATTTCCAGTGGACTAAATTTTAATCCGTGAACGTTCAAAGCAACCTACTTTCGAGGATTCGAGGATTTTAATATCTATTTAATATAAAAAATCTCATGTTCAGTCAGAGAGTATGTATGCTATATTTGGATTGAAATTATTTTCATTCCCACATTTTGATTATAATGTTCATAACATTAAAATTAAATCATAATTTATTGTCTGTAAGCCTATATTTTCATTACTGACTTCATTATTTTTACGAATACTACATACTTATATCAACTATCCCAAACTATACAGAGTGTATTTAAATGGAGGTCCACAAATGATACCAGAGATTCCTTGGGTAAAAATAAGTTGATTTAACCTAACATATCTATATCCCAAGTCAAATAATAAAAAAGATACAGGGTGTCAAAGTCAAAAAATAAAAAATGGTTTTTCCTTCATAATTTCTATAATTTTAGGCAGAAATGTTTCAAATTTTCAACAGAGAGGGAAAAATAATATAATAATGATTTTTGAATGTCGAGTACGAGGCGCCCTCTGCAGGCAACGTTATGCATTGAATTTGTAGTAACTTTTTTGCCAACCCCCCGTATACAGCATTTAGTAACAAAATATGAAATATTGAACTTTTTTTAACAAAAAAGGTATACTTATTGAAAATGGCTAAAGCCAACCGTTGAGGAGATATTTTTAATTTCATAAATTGGTTTTACGGATTTATACCTACACGAATACCAAGGTACAAAGACACTTTTGTTAATAAATTCAGAACGCATTGCCTCACAGTACTTATTAGTTGTGTATCTATATTTTAAAATTCGACCAAAAGGGGGAGCAGGAATCAACTGAGACAACATTATTTTTTCCTATTTTAAATTTACTATAATCTTTTTGCCTATTATTTTAGCATGTGTGAATACACTTGTTACATAATTTCTATTTAATTGTTTTTTCGGTGTCTTTATTAAAAAACACATTTATTTATTAAAAATTATTTATACTCTGCATTAAGGAAATCCATATGAAATAATAGTTCAGGTGAAAAATATTTCAAAATACTTATTTATTGTTAGTTTAATAATTATTATTAGAAAAAAGAGCAAAACAACTAAAACCAGGAGTTACTTAACAGTCAATAGATAATTTAAGAGAAACAGTTGGCTGACAATATAAAAAAAACAAGATTTTTTAAAGGATATTTTCGAGATAATTTCCATTTTCCTGTAAGTATAGTCTAATTCTACGATTAAAATTACGACGAACTGTTGAAAAAATATGTATGTCATTCTTTACTACCTCATCTGCTGCAAAAATTCTTTGACAAAGCATCTCCATACTATCAATAGGGTTGGAATAAACAACATTTTTAAGTGACCCCATAAAAACTAGTCCATGGGTGTGAGATCCGGTGATCGCGCAGGCCATTTGACTGGTGCATCTTTTCCTCGACCTATCCATCTCCCAGGAAAATTTAAATTTAACCATTGTCTAACAGCTAATGTACAATGAGCAGGATCTTTCCGTCATGTGCGTACCACATTTTTTCAAGGAGCTATATTGCTCATTTAAAAATCTCAAATATTCTGGATATCTGGCATGATAAAGTCGTACATCAGCAGCACAGTTCTTGTAACATTCAAAATATACTTGCAACATGTCAACATACTCGTCATTAGTATACATAATTTGTTATTTTAATCAATTCAAAAACTATTTACTAAGGTACTAGCTACTAGGCCGCAGGTAAAAAGTGACTAAAATCAATTAACACTTTAAATTAATACTTCAAAATTGCAATTTACAAGTATTATCAAATGACATTTACCTACTCGATTTTTTATTTATTTAAGCAACCTTGGTATTCGTGGAGGTATAAATCCATAACACTAATTTATGAATTAAAAATATCTCCTCAACGGTTGGCTTTGGCCATTTTCAATAAGTATATCTTTTTTGTACAAAATAGTCCAATATTTCATATTTTGTTAATAAAAGTTGTATACGGGGGTTGGCAAAAAAGTTACTACATACTCGATGCATAACGTTGCCTGCAGAGGGCACCTTGTACTCGACACTCAAAAATCATTACTATATTATTTTTCCCATCACTGAAAAAACTCTTTGTTAAAAATTTGAAACATTTTTGACTAAAATTATAGAAATTATTAAGGAAAAATCATTTTTTATTTTTCAGTTTGAGACCCTGTATCTTTTTTATTATGCGACTTGGGATATAGGTACGTTAGGTTAAATCGACTTATTTTCACCCAAGAAATCTCTGGTATATTCTGCAATTAAAGAATCAGTTTTTTACAGTAGTACAAGTACAAAATGCTTTCTGCTTCAACACTTTTTATAGAATGATGGAGACAAATGAAAGAAAGCGATGATACTAGCAAAAGATCAGATCAGACTATAATTTGTAGACACCATTTTGAACGTGAAAAAATTATTAGTAGACATTTTATTGCATTTTATGGACGGGGAAGGGTACATAATATGTAGAACGATAATATCAAAAAAATAAATTCGATTGACCGTGAAATTGTTGCTCTAGGTATTTGTTAATTAATTTCGTTCCTTTTTTTTCAACTAATTGTTTAATTACTAAACGTTATTTTAGAAGTTAATATAGTACATACACGTTCTAATTGATGCAAAGAAACGTATCGAAAAAGAAAAATTTCAAAATGTTGAAATTAAGTAGCTCTTTGTAACTAACAAAGGTCCCAGGGTCAGACAAAAGCTGCTCGGGAATTCGCTCATTTGGATCAAACAGAGCTTATTTTTTTATGCTAATTTAAAAAGAAAGAGAAATCGCCTACGCCTCTTTGTTAACAATGCAGCTTTTTTTATAACGTTAATTGTTAATTAACTGTTGGATGTATAGGACCGGTATTTTAGAGAAATTAAAGAACAGGTTAATATTTTATTTTCAGAAAGTTTTACATTGATAGTTCATTTAATAAACGCGCTAGCAGCAGTAAATGTTAACGTTAATGAAGGCCTGCACGCGAAAGGCGTGCCGGGCCCGCGCATGCGCGTGAACGTGGCTCTCGGTCGTACGCGAGATTTTTTATTTGAACGTTTTAAATTCGGTAATTCGACTGGAGTATAATGTTATGAAATAATGGTTGACGATGTAATTGACTTGAGCCACTTAATTTTGGTTAAATTAATACAAAAACAAGACAGAGGGGAATTTTATTATTAAAGATTCGGATGGAAATAAGGTCAATTTACTGAAACGTGAAGGAAGCATATGACTTAAGAAGGGTTGAACATCCCATCCAATTTTTTGCTCATCTCCAAGAGAATCGATAATGAATTGTCAAAATGTATTTGGCAAATTGCTCCAAAAAGTAGTGCAAGTTTCCTCACAATATATTCGATTTATTGCTATATACTGGACACTGTTTTCGACAAACATTTGCCTCTTTAGTAGCCTACTCGAATATCTATGGATATTTTTAAAAAGCACGAATGCGGGAAATCTACAACTATAGCTGAAGGGTACGTTAAAGCTTTCATAAATATTTGGGACAGATATTAATTGATGACCCCGCACAAAATGAATGGAAATTGGGTCTCCCTAGATTTGGCTGGAATTGTGATATGTTATAGTTCTCGAGATTCTGATCAAAAGTTGTCACGGGCCCAAAGTGATCCTATGGATAGTTTCAGAGATATAGAGAGGGGGAAATGTGTGATTTTAACTTCACAAAGTTTCAAGTCGATGAATTCAAAAACTGAAGTATGCAATGAATTTTGACTAGTAGGTACAATGCTTTTGGGATCGCTTAACCTGAATTCTTGGATAGCTTAACTATCTAACGTCACCTGGATGTCAGGTAAAGGTCGTTTCAAGGCAAACTGAAGAAAAACTTGTATTGAATTTTGACCAGTGAGTGTATAGATTTTTGGGCTCGCAGAATCTGAATCTGGAGATAATGTAACCCTAAAGGTCACCTTCATGTCAATTCAAGGTCATTTCAAGATGAAACTAAAGAAAATGCTTGTACTGAATTTCAACCAGTGTGTATATAAGTTTTTTTTTTTGGGGGGGAGAACTGAATTTGGGGATTGTTTAGCCCTACAAGGTCACATTTAGGTCAAGTTGAGATCATTTCAAGGTCAAAGTAAAGAAAAGGCCTTTCACGAATGTTAACCTGTAAGTATGTATGCTTTTGAGGTCGCTGAACCTGAATTCGGGGATAGCTTAGCCCTATAAGGTCACCTGCGGGGCTTGAATTGAGATTAAGTCAAATGAAATGACCTTGACTTGATTTCCAGGTGACCTTGACTTGATTTGCACGGTAATGTGGTTGATTGAGCAGCAGGTGGTAAGCATTTTTCGTCCAGACTTCCTATTCTGGTCCGGGTTCGATCCCTGGCGTCGGCACTAGCAATGTCGATGGATAATGGGCGTTTGTTCACGTTTTTTCAAATGTAGTCCCCTTCCGCTAAGCCTTTAGCTTTGGATTCGTGGGTTATCTCATTTATGTAGTGTGTTTTATGTTTTTATGTTTAAAACCTTGTAAAATATTTTTGTATGGGAATGCCTTCTAATTGTGTGGGGGACGTAACTCCTCAAATATATTTCTTAAAGAAATGCAAGTCATAGAACTATTTACGTTATGAAATCATCTGAATTATAGTCGTTTAACCATATTTTTAAATGATGATACATATGTCTTTATGTAAAATATGGTTTATTTCTCCCGTTTCCTCCGTCTGTTGTCACTCTTTGGATTCATTCGACTAAATATGAAGTGACGTAAGTGGTTGTCAACAAAATTACCCCTAGAAAAAAGCTCCTTTTCTTAGAAGATCCGTGGAATCTACAGTTCTGAAAAAATATGTGAGGTAAAAGTAGTGTCAGTTATTTACCTTCTGTTTCCTTAAAATATCTTGGATAGTACCTGGTCGAGAAAAATTGTAAATTTAAAGGTTACCATTCTCATATCTCTTTTAAGACGAGCTCAGAAATTTCTCAAAAAAATCCTTTAGTTAAAAATAATTATTTAGAGAATGTAAATACTGAAACTGGTAGTGGGATCACTTTGCCAACGCTATTTGTTTGATATATAGTTAATCTACATATTAAAAAAGAAGCTCAAATAAATAAATGTCTATCAATTCTTTGTTGTATTTTAAACAATTTATAATCTTTTTTTCTTTCAAACTACATCAATTTAATTTGCAACATTTACTTAAAAAATTACGCCAACATTGTTGTAAAAAAAAGATAATACCTCTATACAAAGCTAACAAAAAACTAAAGTTATTATAGGTACTATAAAATATTTTGCGCGATTTAAATGAAATTTGGTATGTTAGTAAAGACGTCACTTCCGACACAGTAAGTTACTGCAACTATAAAATTATAAAAGTACCTTTACCTGAAGGTATACAAAAGTGCTCATATTTTTTTATTGGTGACCTTAAAACTTCCGCTTTTGTTTTCCCAAATCAAATTGTCACCAAAAATTTGATTTACTTAGGCCCGGTACTTTGAGTCTCCGGTTAAGCCTAATTAATCACATGATTAGACTGTTCATGTGTTGATTTATTTTATAAAAGTATATTCACAGTCTAATCGCCTGATTAGTTAGTTAAGTGTTAATCGAGACTCAAAGTACCGGGCCTTAGTAATAAAAATGAAATAAGGCTTAGTAAGTTCAAAAATTTCTAATCGAATATTACCATTCTCAGTTACATACAATTCCGCCAAAAAAAATTATCGCTCTCAATTTTTATCTTCCACATTCTGTAAATTATGGACAACAGTTTCTCAAAAAATTCCACAGAATCGGGCCGTCTCTGTTTGCATTGATTTTTTCAGAATAAAGTAATGAGTAGAAATTACAGCATATTCGACGAACACTTTCAGTTTTTCTATAAACTATAATTCATAATTACAACTTCAAAAAAATATAAAAATATGCAAAACGTTTTTCATGTTTCTATAGTTATGTTGAAAATCACTAAAGCCAGTTACATGGAATGAAATTTAAAAATTTCATGAATGAAGTTCGCCGTTCCCCAGAAATTAATTTGGTAAATGTGACGGTAAAATTCTAATTGCTTCCTTAAGACACCCACCTAGCAGGCGATACCATTAAATATGAAAGTAGAAAATTGGAATCGGTTTTTTTCTTCTACAGCCACCCAGAGATTAAATGAACTGCAATGTAAGCCCGGCAGATTCAATTCAAGGTGAAATAAGTAGTTTTCTCGGTAGTATTTTCTTTGGAGGAACCATTCCGTGAGATAAGTAATGGGAGTTTTTCCATTTTCAAATTAGTTTAGTGCGCGGAGTGTTTTCTTTCTACTGTCGGCTGCTCTAGACAGGTGTTAACGTTATTCTATAAAGCTATTTTCTAGGCCAACAAATTAAATTAAAACACTGAAAGCAAATGTTTTTACTACTTTAGGGCGTCCTCATTACCAGGTTTTTCGTTAAAGTGCCTGTAATTTCTTTAGAAGAGCATTTACATTAGTTTAGGAAATAATAAATTTACACGAAAATGTTGGCTGATACTCCTTGTGTTAAAGATCGGAAAAGATGGTAGGTAAATTAATTTCAAAAAATTAGCAATCATTATTATTTGTGTCATTTTGTTTATTCATTTGACACTTAGCGTTAAAGAGCTAAATAAAGAATGTATTTATTTACAACTGAATTTTACAGTTTTAAAGATATTGCCTCGAAATTTGAAACACGCTTTGGAGGGATAAATGGGTATTTTTTGGGGTGATCCGAATATTTCTACTTACACCAGTGGCGTTCGTGCGAGAATGCCACAACTTTTTTTTAATAAAAATAAATGGTACGCCACTGACTTTTTCCCGTTTTGATATTTTTTTAGTAATCCGCCATCAATTCTGAATGAAATTGATTCCTTCAATTTTTTTCGTAGGATGCACCGTTTTTTGAGGAAAAAATAAAACATATTTTATTGTAGGTTTTGTTAATCTTTTATTTAAGGGTTTCAATATTGAAAATAAAAAGTTGATATGAATGTGAGTAAAAAATTCTTCTATTTACAGGATACAGGATGTTCAAAACTCTGAAATAATTAATAAAAATAAATAAAAAATTAAATTTGAAACACTGTATCTCGGAAACGAAGCATATTTCGACCTACGTTTATATAAACTTTTGTTCACAAAATAACTTCGGCAACGACCCCCTAAAATATTTTGCACACCCTGTATATGAAGAAAATTTCTATTATTTATCTATATATCGATATATGACGTTAATCACAAAATTTTTATAGCAATAATTGAGGTAAGTAATTTTATTGATTTTGATTTCCACGTCTCAATTGATTATACTCCAAAAATTACCAGGAAGAGCTTAGTAGCATCGGAAGGAAAATAAAATATTCAAACTACTACTTATACAGGGTGTTTTTGAATGGAGTAGCATAAATGATACCAGTGAATCTATATTTCAAAAGAACACGATCTGCAAAAAATCGCCTTAGTAAAATGTTCACCCCTGAAGAGATATGGGCCATCAAAATTTCCAAAAAAATTATGAAAATTGGCTGTAATTTGAAAACCGAACGAGGTACAAATAACAAATTTTTTACAGGTTGTTTACTAATACAGATGCGAGTTTTCAACTATTTTTCAAAAATTTTAACGCCTCGAAAGGGGTTTAAATATCCACCCCTCAAGCCATTTTTGCCATAACTTTTATATTTCGTAAAAACTCGATATCCAAAAATACGCATTAGATAAACTGGTTCTTTTAGAAACTTTTACCTCTCTAGCAATTTTCCTTTAAAACTTTTTGTTTATTAATAAAAAATAAAATGTATTACCATTCACCTCACACCGTATATGATTGCAATCAATCAAAGAAAAACTAAGTGTGCTGCTGTCATGCCAGTTGTCACAATTAACTCTTCTGTAAGTTGTCACTGTTATCAGCTAAATACTTTTTGGGTGTAAATTAACAAGAATTATGCCAAATTTTACTAATGATGAATATGTGGACATGCTACAAGCGTTTTTCTTTTTGATCGTGCAAAATTTACTGTTTATTGCACTACCTACTGTGCCAAAAGTTTACCTTTTTTCAAAGTAGTACAAAAAAAAATTGATTACCAGTTTAATCTAAGCATATCCATAAGTACCCAACGTCTGACATTGACAATTTGCGCAATTAATTTCCAGTTGTCAGTTAAAATTTTAATATTATGTAAAATACTGTTAAATAATTCTACCAGCTCACTAGACGTATGATTTCTCATTCGTTTAATTCTATTTTATCATCATAGAGTCAGACAAGCAGGTCCAATTTAATTCAAAAACAGAAAATAAATCAAAATGCTTAAAAACGCCATATTCATGGCATAATTCGTGTTCTGAATCCATCTTTTTATCCACCCACCCATTTATGAATTCATACATCTTTCTATCCAGTCGTTCATGCATGAATACGCATATTTACAGGTATTCATCCACCTGTACCACCTATAAAACCCGCCCATCCACCCATCTATCCATCCACTTTTTGTACTGAGAGATGAGATAACAGCCTAGAAGATTGAGAATGCAATAAAACTTGTAGAATACTCTACTTTCTAAACAAATGAAAACGATATCTACAAATCATTATAATTTTTGTTGCTATAACGTGTTCTCTTTTCATCAAAGGATCTATGAAAAGGGTCACGCTTTCGTTTAGTCCCTCTATTTTTCGTTTATCTTTTTAACAACCAACAAAAATCGGCCATCATGTTTTCATCACATCTTTCTTGATATCGTTGTTATATAACCTTCATATCCTGATGATATCGTTCGCCTTGTTCTTTGCTATAATCTCCAAGATTTTCAGGAAACCAATCTAGAGATGTCAATGAAGGAAGTGCAACTTGTAGTTCATCAAACATCCCAGATCTTGGAAGCCTTTTATCATTTTTGATACAATTTCTTCGTATATAGGACTCTTGTTGTTTCCTAAAAAAATTGTCTTTACAACTTTGAAACTAGTCCAAGCACTCTTCTCAATGCTACTCATTGTAGTGATGAATGTCGCATCCCTGAACAATGTCCGAATCTGAGGTCCATCGAATACACCTTCTTTCAATTTCGCCTCAGAAATATTCGAAAAATTCAAAAACACCATAGCCGATTTTTGTTGGTTGTTACAAAGAGACACGAAAAATAGAGTGACTAAACGAAAGCGTAACCCTTTGCATAGATCCTTTGAAGAAAAGATAACACATTATAGCAACAAAAATAAGAATGATTTGTAGATATCGTTTTCTTTTGTTTAGAAAGTACAGTATTCTACAAGTTTATTGTATTCTCAATCTTCTAGGCTGTTATCTCATCTCTCAGTACAAAAAGTAGATGGATAGATGGGTGGATGGGTGAGTTTTATAGGTGGTACAGGTGGATGAATAAATATGCCTATTCATGCATGAACGACTGGCTAGATAGATGTATGAATTCATAAATGGGTGGGTGGATAAAAAGATGGATCCAGAACTCTGCAACACGAATTATGCCATGAAAATGGCGTTTTTAAGCATTTTGATCTATTTTCTGTTTTTGAATGAAATTGGACCAGCTTGTCTGACTCTATGATGATAAATTGGAATCAAACGAGTGAAAAATCGTACGTCTAGTTAACTGGTAGAATTATTTGATTTTTTATAACTTTCGTCGATCGAAAATGACGTCTTTTGTGAATTTTTACCTGTTTTTTTAATTTTCCCGAAAACTCAGACCCTTTGGGCCAAATCTGAAGGCAGATTCGGATTCAGTGGAAAAAAGTACATTGAAATAGATGGGTCTGAATACCAGATCCGATCCTTTTTTTTGTGGGGCTGTGTTATCGATTAGCCTTTCATTTACATAAAATAATATAGATAAAAGCCTACACTGAATATCAACAGCGTATTGCTTAACACGATCCTATTTGAGTCACAGCGTTAATGATCTGCATTTTCGTAATCAAATCTCCGCGTCTCCCAAACAAAGATAGCAACAGTAAGAGAATAATGTACGAGTAAATAAATGTGAGACACAAAACACATATTTCAGCGTTGAAATGATGAAAGCTCACACAGAGCTCGTGAATACTTTCAGGCGTGCCGTTTTCATTTCTTCAGTTGTCAAGAGCAAGAACTACTTGTAATTAGAAACAAAAAACGAAAGCATTACGCTTGAAAGGCGACTCCGACTTGTATAGTATCTCAAAGAACACTGATATGAAGCCTCGTTCTCAAAGAAATGCACCATAAACGTACCATGCACAGACAGCTACTTCAGGAGGGGCGACCAGTTTTTTAAAGGGCTCTCCTCGTACATAAATTCTGAAGGTATTTGAATTACATACCGGTTTCAATGCAGATTATATTCATATTTAATATTTTATTGGAAAGAACACATAGATATTTAAGTGAATTACATAATTAATATAAATTTGCTAGATAATATTGAAATAATAATCTAAAGATGTCATAAATGATCCCAATTTTAATGTTATTTTGTGTAATCAATCACTAACAATCGCAACAATAATTTGAAAATTAAGTTACTTATTTAACAAAAAAAGCATTCTGTGTCTTGCAAATGCTTCGTCTATACAAAAATGTGTCGAATAAATCTACAAAAAAAATGCGAGACTTTAACCATATCACATTTAGCATATCATATTGTGATGTATATTGGTCAGCTTTATTATCAAAAACAAAGTTACCCTACTGAGAATATAAAGCTCCTATACAGGGTCGGAAAGTCCCCACGGTTCATCGGCCTTTACGTGAGAGCAATAAAGAAAGCCATAGAAATCCGTGCGATAGAGAGAGATGGCTATAATGAAGGCGTCTAATAGTCACCGCCCATTTCGCCCTTCCACAAATAACAAGTGGATCTTATTTGTGGAAGGGCGAAATGGGCGGTGACTATTAGACGCTTTCATTATAGCCATCTTTCTCTATCGCACGGATTTCTATGACTTTCTTTATCGCTCTCATGTAACGGCCGATGAACCATGGGGACTTTCCGACCCTGTATATAAAATTAATTAACCTTAGATATAAGGTTTATCTCTCATTTAGCTACTCTGATTTACAAAATTGATAACTTTCTATTTGATAAACTAAAAAAGGATAAGGATATTCAATCTCGTTCTACTCGTCATTATTTATATTAATACTGCCAACATTTACAACACCTTGCCTACTCGAAGAATGTTTATTATTTATTTATTAAAAAACAGATCAAAACTATTATATTTTTCAACTCGCTTCAAACACCGAATTAAAAAAACTTTTGTATTTTCAGCATTACATTATATCTATCTCTATTAATATGTGTGCTCGTATGTTTATGTTTTTGTATATTTATAACTTTCTATAACTTACCTACTTATAACTTTTTTACCTCATTATCTGTTACACTAGAAGAGCAGCTTAAGATGAATTGACATAATTATTTGCACATGAAAATGTTAGAGGGACCTACAGGTTACCATTTATAGATACAGATGAATGGTGCTAACTGAATTTTTAATTATTGTGTACTATAAATAAACAGGTTTATTACAATAAATTTATTTCTGTTTTTCGGTTATAATAATAACACAGGGGTCACAAAATAAAATGGAGACTTACCTTCTCTCAACAAACCAGTTGTCCTTCATGTTTTTGAGATCGCTGATCACGATCCCGGTATACGTATAACACCAGCATGTCTGGATCAAGGTTAAATTAAGGTCAAATTTCGTATTTTGAGTGATTTAAAAAATATAACTTTGGGTCATAACTCCGAAATCTTAAGATCTACTAAAAATCTAATACTGGCATTCAATTCAACGCCAAAGAATTAGTCTTGAGCAGTTTTCACTTTAATTCTAACTTATTTAACAGCTGAGTTACAATGTTCAAAAATGTGACAATAACAAGAAACGTCTTGTAACTCAGAAACAAATGAAGATAGCAAATTTTTTATTTGACAGTCGAGTTTGCCATGAAAATCGAGCTCGAGAATGTTGTATCAGATTTATCAAATCTTTAGTAGTTTCTGAAATGTCCTGAATTCCCATCGAAAATGGACCAGCCTGTACATACTTGTAGCGAAGTCAAGTATAAAAAAATCAATAATTTCATAACTAATTTATTTAAGTTTTCACCCAAGTGTCAAAAGGTAATCTTTATACTAAAATACAGTTTTTTTTGTACACAAAGAGGATAAATTTGCATTATAATAATAACAAATTTGTTACTAGACGGCTCAAGCCGTCAGTATAATCAGATTGATTGCTAAAATGTTATAAATATGCTAATTGCAATGTTGCTAATGGCCTAGATTAATCGTTAAACATTCACGTCAGGTAGAAATCGTTGAAATATTATGTCAGATTTGCCTTTCAAATCATCGTTTTAATACATTCAATGTTAAATAATATAGAATTAATTTAACATAACTCGCGAGCAAATGTCATGATTGTACTAAAGTGATTAAGAATGGAAAGGAAATACTATTTTTGATTTACAAATCATATTAATCACTTAAATGATTGTAATTTGTGACCATATTAATTATATCAGATTTAATTCTGTAATTATTGCCTATAGAAAATGCTCTAATGTTCTGTTACTTGGTAAAGTACATTCATAGATTTAAGAAATTATTATCTACGTCGAACTGAATTCAGGCAAAGGAAGTTAATAAAATTAAAAAGGGCCCAATGAATAACGATCTTTAGGGGGTTGTCAAAACTATGTAAATGTCTAAAGCTGTTATAAAATATAACCTTGTGGAGAACATTAAAACTATTTCATTAAATTGTTTGTTATCGAGGATTTAGTAATTTATTGTTACTTATAGTAAAACAGAAATGTTTTATACACGTAGGAGAAAATATGAACTTCGCGTCAGGTTAATGAGATTATTTAATGTTTTCAACACGTTTCTAAACAGTGTTTTTACACGTTTCTAGAAAGCCATTTAATTGATTAGTATTTTCAAAATTTTCTAACCTACGGTTTACTGTGTTAAATTAACTAATTAATTTTCAATACGCCTCACCATGTTCTAAATTTTATTAAAATTCTTAAACATTAAAAAATTTTATTTAAAAAAATCAATGGTTTTTTTATTAGCACTATCAACCTCGTTAATATTATTTTTATGCATTAAAATGAGAATTTTGATACAGAAAAAATAGTTTAAAAAAGTTTAAAACAGTAAAAGTAAATAAGCAAAAATAGTATAAAAAATAAGTATGACATAGACTAACAAAATCTAACTTTTTTTTGGAAGCAGAAACTTGAATATATAATTTAAAGAATAGACGGCATTACTACATAACCTCAAATATAACGAAAAACAGTGTTTTTTGCACTTTTAGGTTAGGAAAACCTGATTATATGTCTAGGTAAGTCAAACTTAATAAATTACATTTAATCCTAGTTAAAACTGTCTATAGACAAATCAATTTACACTTATAAAATCTTATAAACCTGATTAACACTAAACTGTTTTTTGTCAGAACACAGCATTTACTTTTATTGTACATAAATGTTTACATAAATATATAATTTGTGTAGGTTGTTTTTGTGGAGTACCATTATCTTGTTTAAAATAATTTTTCTTTTAAAATGACCATTAATTTATTCTTTTCCAATTGCTTACCTGCGTTGACTTGGACATATTGTACACGTCGCTACCGAATTTGTGTTAACGTAATTCTTAGAGATTTTATCTTTATTGGAGTACATTAGAAACAGAAATTAATAATGTTTGTGGTGCAATTAATAAATGAGTCATTGCTTTATTGCGTATTCTGATAAGACAGAATTTTCTTAAGGAGAAAAAGTTTTAAAAGGGGGTACAGGAGATTTGCAGGTAAAACCATCTGAAGGGTTTATATTTACTCGAATCGATTAAATTTGCAGGCGGAGGTTTTATTAAAACCAAACTCTTTTATTAAGTTCGTCCGACATTAATAATAAAACTCCTTCAAAACAACGGAGAATGTCCATCAGGCTTCATGGTTAGGTTTTAAGGTATATTACAAGGCTTTTTAATAAGTCACTGCACTGTAAAAATAAATTTGATTTCAAATATACCTCTCTTAAAACTAATTTATCGGTAGACATCCTTCATAGAACCATTATAAAATAAGGGCAAGACCAAACAGCATTTAAATTGCTACTTGGGGCAATGGTGAATCAACTGAAGAACACCTGGAAAGAGAAATCGAAAAAGACGTTTATCTTTGGATGCTAGAGGGCTTATGAAAAATGTACATATAAATCTCATTGTAAGATAAAATGGAAAGTGCTGAGGAAACGACCAAATTAACAAAAGTTGCAATGAAAATCGTATACAAAATTATGAACACCGAAAGAAAAACAACGAATGGACTTGCAAAATGCGAGCAATGAAGACATAATCTATGTATAAAATATAAAACGTATAAAATATATGAAGAGTCCACCTTCTAGTGGCCTGTATGTCCGCGTATTCACAGAAGTTATACAAATTTAGGTGACTTTTGAATAGAAAGACACTACCACCTCCTGAAAAAGACTTAAAACCGTATGGTCCCTTGTCTAAACAATGTTAGGACAATGTGGTGGGGGTTCAGCAAAATTTCCAGGTTGGGGGTAGCTTGTCTCTTGGCGTCGGTGTTTAGCCATAGTAGCAGAAATAAGCCGACGTAAAATAACCAAAACAACTAGATAGTTTACTCAGAAGACTTGAAGGTGATTACACGGAATTAATTGTGAACAACGCTGCAGAAGAAGGTAATTTGAATATTTGGTAAAAATCGTCAGTATACAAGTGAAAAAAGACCTACCATAAACACAAACAAAACAAAAAGAGTCAGATAAAAAAATATCTGAATTCGATGATGGTTGGATTTACTGATCTAACGAGCGTTCAAATAAAAACTAGGTCGAAGTTGGCTCTGACACATTGGACGTAGGGAGTAGCTTATAGCGACCAACTTAACCTCATTTCTCAACGAGCTGTATAGCAGCTGTCAGTTTCAATAACGTTAATGACTATATAACTTTATTTTAAAGAATAATCGTGATAACAATAACAAACAATTAAAGGAGCTGCGGAAAGTGTCCCCCTCCTTGTTATAACAATAAATTAAAGCAGCTGCTGAAAGTGTCCCCCTCCTTGTTCCAAGCACTTTTCACACCTGTTCCTCAAAGAATTAAAGACATATTCTAAGATGCTCGGGGTATTGTTAATTTCACGAATCTTGTCTATAAGTCGAGCCTGCAGATGGTTTAAATCAGGAATAGGCAGTTCAAAAATAGTGATTTTAAGGTAAGGCCACAAAAAGAAATCACACGGCGTAATATCACATGACCTCGGTGGAAATTCATGTTCAGCATTGAGACTTATTAGTCGATTTTGGAAAACTTCCCTCAACATATTCATCGTCTCGCCTGCCGTATGTGCCCTTGCGCCATCTTGTTGAAAGTAAAAGTTTGTAATTTCGTTTTCTTCCAGCTGGTTAACAAAAGGAGCGATAATTTCTTCTCTATACCTTTGCGCAGTAAGAGTACCATTAAAAAAAATAGGTTCATAAATCCTCCTTCGATTGAGAGCACACCAAACTCCAATTTTTTGAGCGTGTAGAGGGCCCTCGACAAAAAAGTTATCTGGTTTTTCAGAAGACCACATTCTCATATTCTGTGAGTTTACGTAACCACTTAAATCAAACCAGGCTTCATCAGAAAAAAAAGGTGATATTATGAAGTTCACCGTAGTTGTTTAAAAACCATTCACAAAATACAGCCCGTCGCGGAAAATCAACTTCATGAAGTTCTTGCTGACAAGTTAAACGATAGGAGAACAAACGCAAATATTTTTTTAACACTGTGTGGCAGGTACCGACTGATACTCCCACCATTTGTGATAAAACACGTACAGAAGTTCTTGGCGCATTTTCCATTATTTGTTGGACATTTTCTTTTAATTCTTCAGTCCGCTTTTTAGGTCGGCCGCTTCCTTCCTTTCTTGTTACACTGCCCGTTTCACAAAAAACATTAACACAACGCTGAACTGCACTTTGAAAAATTGTGTACTCAACAACGCCGGGAAATTGATTTTGAAATTCTATGAAACATTCCTCAATAGAATACTTCCATATTCCATCAATCTTGCGTCCATTTCTAAAGTAGGATTCTATGATAAACACTTTTTGTTCTTGAGAAAACACCATTTTAAACGCTTTTTAAAACGAAAATATTCAAATTGATAGCGGCGATATAGCGCTTTGACAGATGACGTTTAAGTTCATTTGCTATACGCTACGCCCTACGTCTTTCAGAACTAACTTGACCACGTTTTTATTTGAACGCTCGTTATGAATATATAATAAAGGGCTCTTCATTGGACTACCACAAAGATACCCTAGTATAGTTATTCGTTCGTAAATAATTAATGTTAATTACCACAATAGAAATTAATTATTCTTGTCCAAAAACGGCAATACAGGAATATTTGTATCATGATATAATTTCATGAAAATTTTACCAAAAAAAAATTACTTGACATTGCTATTCGATCTTTGAACATAGAAAAAGTGCACTTCTGCGAAAGTTTCGATAAAAGAAAGGGACACACGATGTTGGCCAGTGTTCACTGCACATTTCATCTCATGGAACACATATGACATTAATTAAAATTAAGCATTAGAACGTAATAAAATATTAACCACTTGAAATGTTATTAAAATGGATCTTATTAGCGAAGTGAACAAAGTGCATGTGAGTAGAAGGAAAAAATCTGTTTCACATGTTAACATTGTTGAACATTCATACACATGAATACTTTTAACAATTAATTAATTAATAGTGATAGCGATCTTGAATTAAATGAATATACCTTTACATTTGTTATACCTACTAATCATTACTATTATACAAAAACAAATAATAAATAAGAATATATTATTACTTATTTTAATTCTATTAAATGTAATATTAACTGTCGTTAAGAGAAACAATTTTTTAATGTAAATTATAAATGTAATTAATTTTTGAAACATATTTGGTGTGAATTGGTTTATACTGGCTGCTCGTTAGGTGATTTGGTGGTAACTTGAAATCTTAAATCTATAAATGTATTTTACTTTGAAAATCAAATAATATTAAAAATAATGTGGAAAAATAAATTGTGCAAGAAAACGGAAATGTAGGTGCTATGGATATAGTAGAATTAAATCTTTTCTATTTCGAAATATTCCATTACTGAATTTTTCTAAAGTTCCAGAAAACAAAACGATATTTCTTGATAATAAATGAATGAAAACTTTTAGCCTAATTAAATAATAAAATATTATATGCCATTTCTTTATTCAAGATCCTCACTTACAATTCTTGCTGGCGTTGCATAGCCAACTTCTTCTCAGTATTGGAAAAGTTTTATTAATATTGCTAAATCCACTACTATCATATCACTGAGAACAAAACAAACCTTTGACCATAATTGGTTGATATACATATTTTTATTTCACGAAATCTTGTATACTCTTTTCATATGAAACAATATATCGGGTGTCCCAAAATTCAATTTTCCATCATTGTGTGTGTTGCCAACGAAAAAAAAGGCAGCGTGACAGCTGATAGTAAAAAATAATAATTAAGGTTTGGCAGCAACAGTTCGCAATTTTCGTACAAAATATGGTATGAGTAGTGATTAAACCTCATCGACTGTGAAGAGATTAATTGATAAATTTAGGGAGACTGGATCAATCAGTGATCTTAAACACTTTGACCGTTCTTCAACAAGTTCGTGAGAGTGTTGCTGAGAATCCAAGGAAATCAAATCCTCACGGAAGATTTGCATCTTCATGCTTGCAAAGTTCAATTGACTCAAGAACTGAAGCTTACTGACCACGCCGAGCGAAGAGAACTCGTTGAATGGATTATGGAACAACTACCAGTGGATGCTGTAGGATATGGATGTAGACGACATGTGATCTCAACAAGGCGGATGCGACACCGTCTTGTGTCATACAGCCCGAGAAACAATGCAATTACTGCATGAGTTACTTCCTGGTCGTGTAATTTCCCGTTCTAGCGATAAGAATTGGCCGCCCAGATCATGCGATTTAACGCCGTTGGACTTTTTTTCTTTGTGGTTTTTTGAAGTCTAACGTTATGCCAACAAGGCCACGACCACTCACACCTTGAAGAAGGAAATTGTGGGCTGTATCAACGAAATTCAGCAAAAATTATGCAAAATGGTCAAGAAAAATTTCGACAAAAGAGTGCATATTTGCCAACAAAGTCGTGGAGGCTATAACCCTATCCCTATATTGTTTAGAATTTTTAATTAAAAACTCATGAGTTCTACCAAAATTGTTTCTTGCGTGAATTTTGGGACACGCATTAGATATATTTTTTAAAATGAATGATATTTCTAACTTTTACTTTTATATAGCTGGAAATAATTTATGGTAATTTTTATCTTCATAATAATTCTGATTAGTTAATTCTGTTAACGTTGTCGAAGCGGCTATTCAATATCAAAAGAAAAGTTAATTAGATAATGTAGGTATGTCTATTTATCCAAAGAAGAAAACGCGACTACCTACGCCTATGTCTGAAATGGAATTGTACATATTTCAAAACATCCGTGAAGCGTACGTCTCATTTTCTCTGTATGGCTTTACAGAATCGTACAAAAGGTGTTCCATTACACTCGACAACTTAACTACACAGAATTTCTGGATTTCTACGACCAAGTGAAATATGCTCTGAACCCTCAACCACAATTTCATATATTTTCTACTTGATATTGTAGAGTTCCGCAGCTTGTAGTAGTTTGCTTAATTATAATGAATTACTTTACCAACAAGCTGAAGGTTTCGCGTAGAGCGATGCACGAAACGTACACAGCTGCTTAACTGAATTGATTTACATAAATAGCCAAGTGTATGGCCTAGTTAAAAAAATATTTCTGTAGAAATGGGTTTCAAATGTAAGTAAGTTTTGGTATAGAGAAAAAATAGTTACCTTTGTGATAAATGTATTTTCTTTAGAGCTTTGATATCAATATTCATTGTTATAAATATACCAAGAAATTAAAATAAACATAGGTCTTAAAACAGGTTAGCACAATGGTTACAGATTTCACCAATAAAAATACACACTGCCAAAGGTTTGTAGAAATTAAACTATATATTTATAAACTAAAGAATGTATAAGTAACATGACAAATAAATGAAACATCAATATTTATGCTTTTGTAAGGACAACATTTTGTCAGCGCCAGAGAAAATATGATTCTACAGAGACATAATATTTCATGAAAAATGTATAACAGTACGTTGCAGCAAAAGGTTTGTTGACTTTAGCGATATTTAATTTTGAAGAGTGGTGTAATATTAACTTTTTAAAGGAGGTTTATGACAAGGATGGTTAGAGAAGGTTTTTCATTTTTAGGTTTAACGTTGGTACAGAGATTTGCTAAATGATAAACTACTTCATTGGTTTACGATATTCCTAAGAAAATATACAACGTATTCCACAATTGCATCGCGCAGAGGAAAACATCTTTATATGTAAATTTATTCATTTGTTGTCTTTGTTTATTAATAAAAGCAATATTTTTTTATGTTTGTTATAAATGTAATGTTAGAAAAAGTTAAAGTATAATAAAATTATGCTTAATTATAAAAAAGTTTTTTAAAATGTCGGCGGACAGGAGTTCAAGCCAAGTCAACTGCATGCAGCAGCGCTCGTCCCTCTGCGATATAAAAATTTATATTGTTTAAATTACTGACGGGCACTCAAGTTTTCTTCGGAATATTAAACATAAATGTATGAGTTATTAAAACTTTAATTTGTTTATTTAAAAGTTAATTAAAAATATGATAATGAATAAGTTAATTTTATTTTTTTATTAGAATATGAATATTACACAATAAGTCCTGAAAGTTTCATTAAGATATCTATAATTGTTTTTACACAATTAATTTTTTAATTTAAAATCCCGCAAATGTTTATTAAAAAAAATTGTTAAAGGAAAACGGTTTTGAGGTTGGTAATGACTACTTTTGATTAGAAGATTTCAAACTCAAATTCCATGACTGGAAAGGGGGGGACGGGTGTCCACTTGACTTGATTTGACTCATATGCATAATGCAAGTTTTTGTTACAAACAGGGAAATAAGTCCAGTGATGGACGTAGTAATTTTAGTTCGCATTTTTTTCTTTCCAAGCTATTTCAGATCTGACCCGCTTTAAAGCAGTGTACAAAGCTTTCAAAAAATATTTGCTTATTGCATGTGTAATGCACCAGGTACATGATAAAATATTAGACAATGTCTAGCTTATTATTGTTAATAGTGTCAAAATATAAAATTATTTTTTAAGTAAAAATAAATAACCACGTTTGAATAAAACGAAGTATTATTTATATGTGTAACAAATGCCAGGACGCGTAGTAATTTATTTGTTAGTTCTCGGAACGGGTGGGCCAAAAAGTAAAATATTTCAGTCAATACTAATTTTATCGAAAAGTTAAGAGTCTTCAAGTAGGTTTAGCGTCGCCACAGGGCCGTCCTTCGGAGATGGCCCCATGAAATTTAGAAATATTTTTTTTGAACAAGTTCACTTATACCGTCGGGGCCATGTGTTGAGCATCTGGTATAAAGAGAAAAATCGATATTTCTAACAACGCGCGAAATGCATTCGAAAGAACACGTAGGAATTCCAAGATATTTAAAGTTGTTAGAATGTTGTCAGGAAAATAATAATAGGTCAAATAGCTGGTTTTTAGGCGGTTTTTCCAAGCTATAAGAATATATTAAATGAGATGGACTAATCCGTCCCGTATTGCTACACGGAGTCACTAGAGGAAGGCTAGGGTTATTTGTAAGTTTAGTGTCAAAATAATTTAAATAAATGTAAAATCAGTCAATTAGAGAACTATTAACATGGCATAGTTATGCTNCACGGAGTCACTAGAGGAAGGCTAGGGTTATTTGTAAGTTTAGTGTCAAAATAATTTAAATAAATGTAAAATCAGTCAATTAGAGAACTATTAACATGGCATAGTTATGCTAAAGCGTCCCGATATCCAGGGTTCCCGCCAGTAAGATAAGAACAGAAACTTCTGGACCCAAGAAATGAGCGTGTCGAAGCGAGGTGTCGAATTCAGGAGAGATCTCCGAAAAAAGTCAGTTTTTTCTTGGGTTCCACATTGAGCAGTCTACTTAGTTTTAGAGTCTCGGGTTAGTTTAATAATGGATAAAGTCATTACAAATTTTGCTATGGATCGCGCATTCTCTGAATCTCGGTACACTGTCGCGTGTCAATAAATTAATTAATAATGTTGTTCGAGCCCATTGTGTCGTTATTTTGTTTGTTTGTTTTGTATTTACTGTTATTAAAACCCTTCCTGGAAGTTTTGGTGTTTCTTTCTTGTTCTTCCAACTTAAGTGTCATCCCATACAACCAACCACTGGATTACCTTGTAGCTAAGCGACATCCGGTAAGTGTCTGGTATTCATTCTCTGAACGTACAACATTTCTAAGTTCCCACGTATTAATTAAAGTGTAATGATAATTATAAATTCCCTTTCGAGAATTAAATAGTAGACTCTTTTACAAGTTAATATCGTTATAGTACTGGTCATAACGGTAGATAGATAAATGCAGAAATAACCCCTCAGGTTACATATGGCTTTCCTTGATTGTTTTTCGCAACTTATAATCTACAGATTCTCATGAATTTTGAAAACCTTGTATATTTTATACGAAGCGAAAATCACCATAAAAGTTTGGTCAAGCAATTTAGTTACACCCCGTATATTATTTAAATTTATTGGCATAGCGAATCTTTGCTCGACCAAAGTAATTTCAGAACTTGTCCCATAACAGTGGTCAGAAGATAAATAAAACTGACACAAAAATGTTGTAAACCCACACTTCAAAGTTTTATTGCAGTTTAAACTGGCCTTTGAAAAACAATTTTATTATCTTTATGGCAAACTTGAATCAATTCTTGCTGAAGCCCTAGGAGAAACAATCTTATTTGGAAATTACTGGGATATATTTAGATATTTAATTAATCAACATCTGTATTTTACCTTCAACATAATATCCTAGATTTGACTTTCTAAATTCGACATGTACAGTTTTTTGTGGGTAATTCAAATGTTTAGTTGCATTAGCCGTGAGGCCTACCAAAATATGGAAACATTTTGTTTTTCTAAGGTGATTTTCGCTCTTTTTAATTTATAACATTTCTCAGATGAGTGAATTATCAATTTTTACGAGTGTAAAGAGATTAGACATAAAATTGCAATTTTCACATGAAGAAAAACTAGGTGCGCTTAGAACTTGTTGATTAATTGATTTGAGGAACATTGTCAATTGTCAATGAAAATTTAACAACCGTCAAGTGTTTGACGTTGAGTTTGCTCTTTCTTTTCCTTTTTCCTACAAAGGTGTACCAACTGCTAATAATGTCTGAGTTTAAAGAATTCTATCTCTTTCCTTTTTGAATAAAAAAGAATAAAAATTGAATAAATATTTTTCAGTTTTTCGTTGATAACTTGGGAATAAATTTGGAAATAGATAAGCAAATTTGCAGGATGTTATTAAATTTCGTAACTTAGCTATAATTTTACCAATTTTGTATATCCTATGATAACCGAGATTCCAATGGTACGGCTCGAAAATTGGGCAGCCTGTATATATAACACCGAATAATAGAAGAAGATACAGTATAACTAGAAAAAACACCGTTTAGAGAAAGATTTATAATACGTATTGTAATAATTGCAAACTGTTTAATTTATTTTTAATATTAATTTAATATTTTTTATATATATAATAATATCGAAATTAAATTAAATTACTTATTTGAATAAATTTCTGTTATTATTATTATTAAATTGAAATTATTATAAGATAACTATACTTTGATATTTTTTTTATATTCACAAATACTCTCATCTCAGGGGTCAGTTCTAGCAACAATATAGCACAATTCAACGAAACAAGAAAATTAAAACTCGAATCATAAATTACTTATGTCTGTATTATAAATTATTAATTCAATGATGGTTCCAACAATTCCAATATTTCTTGTATTTCTACAAACAATTGTAAACAATAATTCTCAGTTAACACTATTTACGAAATACTAAATTCTAAATTATTTTCATATATAATCAACTTTATAAAGTAAAAATATTTTTTTTTACATGTACTAAATTTTAAAAATTATTTTGTTTCCATTCTCAAGTTGATTACATAGCATATCATAGCTATTACAGCATATGCAATAGATATGCTTGCATGTAATAGTTTATTAATCTAAAATTTCAACACTTAGTTAACTAATTGTAAATTATAACTTTTGACAGTTCCTATCAAATTAATTTTGTCCTCCAGTGAAACTTCACAATGTCTTTCTACTGTCTATGCATTTGAATATGGCACTATTAAGGTAGGGTCGTTAATATTACATATATTATATTAATTCTCAAATAACTTGGAATGTTCAGAGCTGTCAAATTTGTAACTTATTGTTGATACTTTGATATTGACTTTCACAAATTAATTATGTAAGTACCTTTTTTTTCTCTTCTTGAGTAGAAGGAGTTGAGTTATTTTCTCACACTGCTAACCAACTGAATACCTGAAGTTTATTTTCATACTCTACTTTTACATTATCTTCGCCTCTGGAGGTTCCTCTATGCATCTACTTGTACGTAATATAAATTTCCTTTTGATTTTACTATTCTGCTCCACTTACTTCCAATATTTTTTTATCCTTCCAATTTGACTTCTCTCATTTTCCTTTTTCTTTGTAACTAATTTCGTTTTTCTCCTTTCTTTTGTTTTTTCCTTGATCCTCACTATTCCTGAAGGTCCTTACACCTTCCTTTATATTCTTATAATGTTCTCTTTTTTTCTTCTTCACTTCACTTTACACTTTATTATCTATTATTTACTTTTCTAATATTCTACTGACAAATTTTATATTAATTTCCCTGAATTATTGTTTAATATTTTTATTTTAATTTACATTATCAAAATTTTTTTAACCTATCATTGAATTTTTCTCTGCCATCTGCCTTCACTCTGTCATTATTTGACATTTGTTAATTTTTACTTGTAATATTTAAACTTCAAATTTGTAATTTATCTCAGTATATATTTCGATTTTAACAGTGCAGATGGTGTAAGATAAAATAATATATTTATATTTATATTTACACACAACAGTGTTTTTTTAAGTTTTCCTATTACATGTCCAGAATAATATTTATATTAACATAAATTTATAATAATTATTTCTGGTGTAAATATAGAGTTGGTTAACCAGCAACTTTAAAGTACTTATAAACAATACATTTCTAGGATATTTTATACTATAGTAGAAGCCGACAAATTTAGCTATTCCTAACATTTATACTGCACATTCCGGGTTTTAGCCATAATCTGAATGAATGAATAAGGGTACCCTCGTACATAAACTGGGTTGCAGACTACTTAGACAAATTAAAACGAGTTAACCTGCCAGATATAATGTTATTCTACTGATATTTCCTTTAACGTTTGCAAACATTTTGTAAATCGACCTATTATAATTAATTGACAATGTTTTTATTCTACCCTCGATGTTTTGCATGAATAAATTAGTATAATTACCTACTTAGTTGAAATAAAAAGGCTTTTTATTCTATTGATCTATTTCATTTAAATATGTTTTAAAACAAATGCAAGTAACAATGTCCAAATTAAAGCAAAAACTGGTAATATACAAGTTGACATTGTTGTTTAATTACAATTTGCAATAATTACTGTATGTGTGTAATTAATTATTAAAATTATTAAAAAATAACACCACATCAAAGAATATAGTTACAATGAAACATCAGTAACTTGTTTATAATATTAAATGAAACACTAGACCCAAATAAATATATTTTCCCTACCCACACAGCTCGTCATGTTTGATATTTATAATGTTTTTTTCTTGTTGTGGAATTTACTTTAATAGTTCTAGTGCTTGTAGCTTTAGTTCTAAACCTGAAAATTTTTAAAACAAAAATATAGTTAGGATAGAATTCTTAAAAGTTTTCGTAAAAATTGTAACATTCTACTCGAATAGTTCAACTGTTTTGTGCAAACCGCGTCGTAGTAGCTACTTTAGTTGCGAAGATATCGAATTTAATTGCTTGAAGTAAGTAGTTTTCGAGTATTTTGAAACAAGGAGTTCTGGTAAAAACAAAACCAGTTCTGCATTGTTTTCAATTAGTTCTACCATTTCGATCAAGTTCAATACTTTTTATTACAGTGTAGTTGCGAAGATATCAAATTTAACTAAATTTAGGATTTTTCATGAAACCCAAAAAGTTCTTGTGAAAATACAGCAGTTCTGCATTATATTCACATAGTTTTACACATTATATTCACATTATATTCAGTTTATTTATGGAATTTTTGAGTCTCGAAATGGGGAGTTTTGGTGAAAATATGTAGCAGCAATTCTGCATTATGTTCAAACAGTTCTGTTATTTTATGCAAACCGTGTTGTCCTAGCTACACCATTATGGGAGGCATCGAATTTAATTAAGATGAAAAAGAGCATAATTTTGTCAAGTTAACAATTGTAATTTTTCCTATACCTACAGAATGTCCCTAAATGAATCCAACAAAATTTGGTCACAAATTCTTAAGACAAATTTAGGGGACCCATATTTTTTATTTTTACCAAGTGGCCCCCTCTTTCGGAGTTACAGCCCTCTGAAATCCGCTCTTAAGAATAATCTTTTTTTATATCTCATAACCCTGTTGTACGAGAATCACTAAATTTGGTTCACAGGGGTTTTATGACGTGGAACCTGATAGTGCTACGTTTTTTGGAGGTGAACCCCCTTAAGGCATTTTTTCGTGGATCCCTTGTTTTTGGAGCCAAAAAAATTTGGTCTCATATTTAAATTTCTTAAAAATGATTAGTCCGCTAGAAAACCAATGAATTTAGAAACTGTTTTATCTCTCGATATGATTTTCGTAAAATGCCATGTTTTCGAGAAATATGGCAAAATGTGATCTAATGCACATCATGATTCGTATGAAATTCTAACTGAATTTCATTTTAAGAACCGAATTGTCAATAAAAACTTCACAAAAACAATTTGGAACTTTAATAAATCAGTTTTTGTTTATTTTTTAATTCACAATTATTTTCCATGAAATGCAGGTAAATTTGTGTGTTTAGACTAGGGACCAAGAAATGTGGTCCAATAACGCTTCTCCCGAAGATTCTAACCCAACCGTAAATCGGGAATTGCCAATGAGTTTCTTGAATTAAATTCAAGATATTTCCTTCTTGATAGGTGTTAACAAATGACGTCTTTCTACATTAGGTCTTCCCACGATTACAGAACCCATCTCCATAAGTTGCCGGTGCATACGCGAAAACATCGAATGATATGGATGTATTCGTTGTGAAAATCGGTCAACGTACAGTGGAGTAGCTGTCTTGAGACATTCTAATTGATCAATAAGCTATTAAACTTTATACCCTATGTATATCATCGATCGATCTTCTCACTTCTTCCAATCTAATATCCAGTATACCTCAAATGAAACATGTAAATGTGGCTTCATGGAAGATGATCGAAAACGTTTACTTCTTTCTCTAACAACTGTAAAAGTATCCCTGTTTTTTGATACTCACTATTTTCAGCATTGTAAGCAAGAACTTTATTTTTTTCTAAATGACATACTAGTAAAACGATAAGAATTTTTGTGGTTCTTGTTCCATCCAAGAAAACCTGATATTGTTCAGAACAGTGTAACAAAATATAAGTGCCTTACTCTCATTTGGATTCCAAATGTAAAAAAAGTAGATGCCCAAACTAGGCAAAATGCCATGTCTACAAAATGGCATTTGCTCCAGTATTTGCCCCACTGTTAGTTACGTTTTTATAAGCTAAAGTACTTTGTTTTTCATTAATTCCATAGTGACGTTTTGATCTTTATATTCAGAAAAATCTATAAAGCATAACATAGTGAACTTTAAAAAAATGAGAAAATGAGAAGGGAAACATGTTTTTACCATCTAACTCCGTTGTCTCTTCAAGAAATGAGAAGATGAAATAAATCGGTTGTCCCATAACATCTAAACATATATAGACTATAGTAAAAGAGGATCGCCTATATATTTTCGAAGAGATATTTAAAAAAATTTATAAGTCACAGGAGTCACAAGTCTATCTTTTGTTGAATGATCTAATACGACTATTATCGACAATAAATCGTTCTGCAAAAAAAATACGTGAAAAAATTTGAATTACCTCTTTCCAATTCCGAAGGCACGAAAAGAGACTTAAGAAGAGGTCGAAACCCCAAATTATTACATTTAAAAAAATGTGTGGAATAAATCATTGTGCAAAAAAAATACGTTGAAAAAAATGGGGAATTGCCTCTCTCCGATTCCGAAAAGACGAAAAGAGACCTAAAGAGAAGAGGTTGAAAACCCAAACTATTACATGAGTGGATTCACGTCGAAGCCAAAAAATGTGGCATCAAAAGTATATTTCATACTTATTTTTAGTTGAACGAGCCAAGGCCTACTGTACCAAAAATGCGAAATTGTTGTGGGTATACGTTTCGATGTCATTCAGAAAAAGAAACGGCAGCTAAGTCTTAATTTGAGACGTAGGGCTACTGCTGCGAAGATTGACGTTCGTAAAGATGCAAACATATTATAGCATAGAGCAAGTAGATACATTAATGTCATTTGACAATATTGAAACACTGATATTGCCGACGACCTCCGTTTTAAGGAAAGCGATAGACGAAAAGCAACAATCCATTGAAGTCTCAGAGACAAATCATCAAAAGTTCGGTTCAGTTTTATCTCAGATCTCTTGGAAAAATTTACCAAACGCAAAGCTTCAAACAATGTAAAAAATGCTTAAAAGTATGGTTGTTGCTTTAAGTGAAGAAATTCACCGGGCATTTACCGGAAAATGCAATTTTGTCGTTTCAAACATCTTTAAATTACTTAAACGATAAACTTCAAGGTATAACAGAACTATCTGAAAATCCAGAAAAAAAGAAATTTTGGTTCTTGATATGCTGCTGAAAAATCATATTAATTCCAATTTTTGTGATTCATTAATTAATGCATCGCGAATAGGGCTATAATAAATGCTTTTTACTATGAGCCTGTAGAAAAAACAATATAAATCTGGACGAAAATGTAACAAAGAGAATAAGGAGAATAGATATTATGCGAATTAAACTGAAAATTGGAAAAATAAAACAAATGAGAAAAATCGGATTAGAGTTACATAAAGGTATTTCTGATTAAACTGAAATAGTGAAAAATTGCTAGTTCCAACAAGTCCCAACAGTCTTCCGTCTACAGCACAAACGAAAAAAAATTTCCAGAAGAAAAACATTGTGAGGTCAATTGACTATTTTAATGTTTCTCTGTTCGTTATTAGCGACGGAAGTTTACGCACAGTCGAGAAAGTTAATGGAGAAAACTGATTTTATGAAACATGTGTTTAATTAATTATTTCCTTAAGGTGTTTGATTCTGTATTTAATGGATACAAGTAATAAATTTTTCTTTGACACTAAAGAACTTTTAACTCAGAATAATTAATTTACCGTGTTGTCCTTAGACATTATTCAAGAGGATAAATTATACTGCCAAAGAGTATTGCGCCATGTTCCCATCTACGACAGTGTCATAGACACGTTCAGTGAAGGAAATTAATTGTGATTTGAATGTGATAAATCTGAAAACAAAGAAAAATGTAAACCTTTATTGATTATTGAAATCAATATAATTCTATGGCATGGATTTCAATATTCAGAAAACGCTATCGGCGGCGGCCGCGGTGCGAGAAATATAAAACAAAAAAAAGATACTTCTGTCATTAATTTGTTACGGCACGCAAATAATTATTGACACTAGTATTTGTACAGACATTCAGTACATAGGAAATGACAATGTATCTGACATTCCTAGTGTATTAAATAATATAAAACAAACAATTGTAATAAATCATATTCAGTATGATGTCCCAGATCTTATATCACACGAACTTTATGTAAATGAACCATGTAGCAAACATTATTTCTTACAAACAACTGTTGGTATCACCGTACTAATATGTTATCAAAATGTGAAAGAGTTAGTGGCAAAAATACCATTCTACGGTAGAAATAAAGTATAAAAGCAAATAATATATTATTATTTATTATTCCCAAATTAGAAGACATTTCATATATTATTTCTTAATTATATAATATTACAATTAAATATAATAATAAAATAAATTAAGAATATTTGGTTCCTTAAAGTGACCGAAACCGAACCTCATAGATTTAAGCTGAAACAGGAATTTTCGCAAAAATACGGTAAGTCGGAAGGATCGCACCAAACTCCAGGACAGACCTTCTTTAAAGAAGCCTAAAACTCCTTTTTCGAAAATCCGACAACTGTTTAAGTTAAGCCACGCGGTTTTCATGAAGTAGAAAAACTGTACAATGCAGATATGCTGCTATTTTAATCACAACTTGTCTTTTCAAAATATTTTAAAACTTATTATATTATTCCATATATCCGCAACTACAGCAGCTAGAGCTACATGACTTTTTTGAAAAACTTCATATATTCAAGCGCAATGCAGAACTGCAGATTTCGGTTTTTCAACATTCATGCAATCTATTCAGTTCAATGTAAGGTTTGCAAATCTAAAAAATACCTTACATGCCAGTAAATTGTATAATTCAAATAGTACAGCACAATCTCGATATACAGTAACTTCATTAAGATTTGGACAACCCTCAATTGCATAGCTAGTAATCACAGTCTGCGAAATTATTATTCAGTCACATGTGAACATTAGCCTCACGTTAAATGGACACGTGAAGATTACGTATTTACGGCTGGACTGACAACGAATTCAGAACTAATTGCGTGTATTAATTGACTGACGTTGATATTATAATCCGGAATAATTCATTGAATAATAAAAATTAATCAATGCGTACATCTCCAGCTAAATGCATATCTATGATATTTAAATAAGTAAATAATATATTCTTCAATATTTCCGGCATTTCACTACACTGCTGTGATAAATTTCTTTTGCTCCTTCCTATGGAATACAGATATTAGTTCTTCAATTAAGTTGGGTATTTTTGCCACTATGAAAAGCTTTGTCATGTAATAAAAATACAATATATTGTTATGATTTGTTCGCATGATAATTCAAGATGTAGGTACTAAAAAAGGGACCAACTTACAAAATTTTTTAAATAAATAAAAATATTTAACTGTTGTAGGTATAGTAAAATCTGACACAAAATGGTGTGGAATACAGAATAAAGTAACACGTATTGGATATTTTTACATATAAAATAAATCTGTAATAGTATAAGTAGTCTTAAAATTGTTCTATGAAACATCTCAACTGTCAAAATTGTGACTAAAATTGAATTTACACATTCAGTAATTGTTAAAATGCACTGATGAATCACAGAAAGGTTAAAGTAAAGATCTATTTTGTAATGTCAGATATCATGTAAATGTACAGGCATGAGCACATTTGGAAAAATATCAGAATTTTGACAAGTTATCGACGGAAGATAAAGGAGTTTTACACATAAAAAAGTAACATGCAATAAATCTGGTATAATATTAAAATATATCATATCTATGATCAGTATTTATGTGTAGAATTGAATCTGAGCCACTGTAAAAGGTTTCATGTATCATTTAAATGTTGACAGATTGTTGTAGCATCAGAATTTGTAAATTTATAGTTTTAAAAGTGTTGTAGAACTGCAAAATAGTAATGAGGAGCATAAAAGACAACTAGTCCAGGCGGTACTTGTTTCGGGTTGGGTAAAACGCATATGATCGGTGATTTTTGCTTTAACGGCTTCTAAATAACATCACAAATGATAATATTTCTATGCAAATAAAAAAAACGTGGGCTTAATTATTATTGCCAAAAAGTATAAAAAATAGCAAAAAAAATCATTTTTTTCTTGGATTTCTCGTCGACAACTTAGCAACTATTAATTTTAGACAAAAACGGAAGAGGAAAAAAAGTTTTGTAATTAAATTTTGAAGAAGATATAGTTAGTTGCAATTCGAAAAAATAATGATTATTGTTGCAAACATCGGAAAAATCATTTAAAAAATTGCAAAAAATGCTAGGTTATTTGTCAATTTTTTTCAGACACTTGAATAATACTTAAGATCTTCATACTTTTCCCAATTAAACTTCTTAGTGCATATAATCATTACACCAAATTTCATCCAATTCGGTTCGATAGTTTTTACATAATAATTGTTTAATTTTTTAATTTTTTTTTAATTAAAAAATTTTGAAAATCAAATTTCTAAAAATCTAAAGCCTTTGAATATTTGAAATTTTGACCACAAAAAGAAGAGCTGTCAAGCTTTAAAATGCTTTCTGAAAAATTCAAATCGGACGCTTAGGTGAGCCGTGGTGATTGTTTAAACATTTTCGCAATTTTCACGCTTACAAACAATTGCAATAATTTAATGTTTTTAAATTAAATATTTAAATATTTTGAAAATTAAAAGTTCATAAAAGTTTTGTTTGACATTTCCATAGTAACCTTTCAATTATTTGTACTTCAATAAAACCAAAATCCGAGCACAAAATTTGAACGGGTTATAAAGGTAGAAAATTAAATAAAGTGAAAAATCATAAAAAGTGTAGTGCAGTTGCGGCTGGAATCATCACGACATGACAGTACAATCAGAACGAGTTTCCGGACATCAGCGTGGGATTTTTACGACCAATACCAACTAAGGAACCCCCATCGCAGTACCAAATTGGAGATACAAAACCAGCCAAACGACACAATGCATTGTAAGTTGTATACACATTGGCCAAATTACGTTTATAAATTTTGAATTCAAATCGAAAATACATTAATTCGAAAAATTTCAATCGTATATACATATAACGAAAATCAAATTTTCATTTTCCAAATATTAACATGTTGACAGTATAAAAACAAATAATAACACTGTAACGTTAGTTTAAGGGGGAAATTCTATGTTATTATTTGATTAGAATAAGGATAAAAGTTGTCAATTATAAAATCACAATTACAAACAAAAAGTGTAATATATCCATATTTGTAAAATAAAAAAAACTTCTTTAATTTTAAATAATTTTAAGCAAATTATAAAAGTAAATAAAACTACAGGAATCCACCCACTGAAATTTAGTCTGCCCTACTATGAGTAAACAACAAATTACAAATACAAAATTTTAAACAAATTTAAACATTTATATTTTAATAAAGGCGCCCAACTAATTATTAACAACTAACAAACAATCAACAATTAATAATCAAAACTCTAAACAAAATATTCAAAACATAATAATATACCTACTTAACATCATGTCTTTTAAATTCTTGCACGATGTTTCGACGGATAAAGAAAACGCAGCAAATGGCATGTAATCATTGTATTTTTAGAAATAGATAATAATAATTGAAAGGGCACGGTGCCCAGTGGCTTACAAAAATTGGGTCCAAAGAGAACAGCAATTAAACTTGTTAGCCCAAATTGTAGAACATTGAGATATCATCAAAAAGTTCCATTGGCCCAAAAGGAGTCTGATAATTACGGCTGTCCAAAGTATGACGTACCACTAAACATGCATGAGTTACTGCCTAAGCAGATATTTTAAACATTCGAGTATCCTGAGTAATCTAATCGACGGTTCTATTGTATGGATTTTTGGGGTCTCTGATTACGAATCTACCCTTCGACTTTTCAAATTTCAACATGTCAGATCCGGATGGAAAACCCGGAAAATCTACAAACTCGTTATTTCGGTCGATTTAATCCCCTAAGCTTCTGATATAAGCTGTAAAAAAACTCTCACCATATATATCGTCTAACTAAGACTCAGAAATCGATCCCCTGCATGGAAGTACGAGTAAATTACCCATTGTCACCAAACTGTCTTGCGTCGCAATGAAGAGTCGGTACAACTACCATACTTCAAGTAGTCTGTTGCAACTAATTTCTTCATACATCTTAATAGGTCTGCTATTCATCCATATATGTTTCATAGCTGACCCAAACTGGCCATATGTACTTCTTTTGATAAAAACTGATGTATGTCTATTATTAACAGTTCCTACTTTCATTAATTTTGTTGTTCATACTTTTAAAGAAGGTGCGTCTCATTCATCAATACTAAAGCTACTAAATAATGTCATAGGGTTGCTTTGAAATTGCTGAGAAGTTTGGTATAACTGAAAGTTTATCATAAACCAGATTGTGATTCAACTGCAATAGTCCATTTCTCAAGCAATCATTTAACAACCTGGTTTAGACTGGATTCAAGTGTCACGATATTTAATCAAAATAATGCAGAGATGATCTGAATATCTTTCAGTTTAATTATGTTTTCAAGAGACTGGACACGTTCGCTAAATTTTGTCGTAATTAATGAAATTACTTGAGTTAGAGGTACGTTTTGCAATGAATGCTACATTTAAAAAATTATAATAATTTTCAAATATGTTTTTTTTATCTTTAAAAATATATTATCTCTTCCAATAAAATACGCTGATCAAAATTTCATTCGTTGTGTCGAAAATTACTTTATTAAATAAGTTATAGTGGAAGATAATTTATTAATAAACATTCATTCATCATTTTCTATGAGTTTGACTTTAGTTCCGTTGATCAGAGTTTTACAAGATGCTATTTAAAACGCATAAAAGTGAAATCGAAGTTAATAATGCACATATATTTAAATTTTTATAAATATTATTCTATTATTTCATTAAAAATTAAAGATTCTTCCTGTTCTTTTAAGTTACTCTGATCAAATTTGTTAAAAAATTGTATCGGTTTAGAAATTTATACTATCATATGTGAAAATAAATAAAAAACAAAAATAATACTGTTTTGCACAATGTTTATATTAGAGGAAATAAGAATAGATGTGTGATATCAACGAAATAATTCTGCTGGGAATGCGAAGTACTCACTATACAGTAATAGAGACGGAGAGAAAATCAATAAATATATTGTGTAAGTATATCTAACCTATTTTTCACTTTAAAAATGTATCTATACTTAGTCCAAAAGTCCAGAAATAATTGAAACACAATTTTTTTTATATAATTCCGTTTCTTATGTGTAGATAAAAATTCAAATTAGTTACAAACCTTCTGTTACCTTTTCTCTTTTTTCCCTAGCATGATCCAATTCTCTCTCATAAAACTATAAACTTTCTTTTATGAAACTGTTTGTGGTGATTAAAAAATCATCGTCGTGCAACTTTTAGTTCAAAATTGTTTTTTGTAACGACATTTGTAAGAATAAGGTATTTTTCGATTTCTAAAACCCAGTTTCTGTGATTTTTTTACAAAATTTCTCAATTTTCCTCGGTTATACCACCAAAGAAATAATCACGTGACATATAGTTTTAAGTTACTAAAGACGCAGATTTACTAAAAATTTTTTATGTAGGTATAGTATGTGACAATCATTATATAACTATATCAACACGCAGGTAGTTTTTTCCAAATGACGCAGGCAACATCATCACCTGATGATATAAAATAATAAATTTAATGAAATATTTAGATAATGTTCATAATACTTTAGTTGACCTAACTTAATCTGAAATAAATCGTTTCTTCTAAAATATCGCGCCTTCTCTAGATTACAAACTCCACCCGCTTATTTAATAAAAAGTTTTGAACTAGTTTGGTGGTAATTAGCTACCTATATATACAGCGCACCGAACTAAAATAATATAGCAACAATCTTTTTAGATTTAGATAATGACATTGGTAGTGAGGACCAGAAAGAACCAAAGTTTAGTTTTAAAGTGTCTCAACATAAAGTTCCACTACAAACTCCATAATAGAACATTTAAATTCCAGAACGGTTAGTTTTTTTCTCAATATCAACTACGAATGTACATTTCTGCATCCTTCCAGGAAACTCGACACAAAGTTATAACGCGGATTTCAAGAACGCAGTCTGTTTCCGCAATAAATCCTCGTTAAAGTGTTCAAAATTAAAGTTCGAGACATTACTTAACGATTCTGCTGCAAAATAAATAAAACAAATGAGATTTATTGCACGTCGCAAAATAAGTACGAGAGAGAGTGGGATAGAGACAGATCCAGACGTACTTTAATTAAAATTTTAAAGTGAGCAACAGTCGGCAAAGAAGCGGGGTACATATGTGTAAATAACATGTATTAATTTATGGTTCAACAAGCTTTATGTGAAGTTTTTCTGTTGGTGGGATATGAAGGAACGGTTTTATATTGCTGCAGTATGCGAAGGGTCATATAAAATCTAGTACTCGTTTTATTAGACAAAAATTATTTAACCATTTTCATTTCATTTTTCTAAATAATCACCACTTTAAGCTAAACATTTTTCGTAACGAAGAACAAGCTTTTTAAGACCATTCGCACCAAATCTAAACACACGCAGTTTTGTTCCGTTCACAGGGGCCTTCCCTTGTGCGTTCCTCTATCCTATCAGTTTACTTTTTACCAAACATGACCATCTAAGGAAGTGTTTACAAAAGTTAAATAATGATTGCCTTTCACACACAGGCTAAAACTAAATACTAATATTTATATGAAAACCAATTTGGCAATCTAAATATTTTGTAACATAAACAAAACTGTTTTCCAATACTCCATCGACGCGACGGTGACCGTTCTTCGAGTGGCAACGAAGTGGTGCCGGTGTTCATAAGCGGTTATAAGAGTGATAATTTTTTAAAATTAACTTACAACACAAGAGCTGATAATGAAAAATATACATAAAAAAATACCTTTGATATATTTAATTATATCGATACTCACTAAAACAAGAACAAATTTTACTAAATATTCAATTTTTGGTTTATTTGAATAAATTCAACTTAAATGTTGTAATACAAATTATATTTTTCTTAAAGTAAAATGAGAAATTCCATATTCCATATTAAAAATAAATCTGATGTTTGATCAAAGAATTTCATTTAAATTTTATTCCAGTTTAGGCAAATAACAGGTACATAAGACTTTTCCGTTGTAGTACATTAATATGCTTTCGGAATACGGGCCGAATAATCATATCCTGCGGGGAAAGCTAATATTTATTCACTGAATCCTCCAATACAATATCTATCTCCATACATCTCAGGTCAATGCAGCGTATCCGGCACTGAATATTTTATTTAATATTGCGTTTCATAAAAGCTGCCGCCGCTTTCCTATTTGCAGATCAACCCTTTATACCGCCAGTGAAGGACATCGCCCATTCAACAACTTTAGGCTTCGATGCACTTCAAGCTACACTTAAGCCGCTGCATCTATGAAGCTATCGCGCGATGAGAGGATTTGAGCGATCCAATAACTCAGCTTACGGTGACTCATGCTTTTCTGGAAGAGGAGCCCGATATCTCCAATGTCCCTGTGATAAATTATTTGCAAAGGTAAAAATGAGACGAAAATGTCAGTCTGTGACAGACTGTTTCTTTCGGTAATTAATGGAAGTCACTGAATTCGTGCCCTTTCAGGAATACAAGTAGAGAGGAGTGGCTGGTCAGTTCGAAATATATAGAATTAAATTTGAATAAGAGGAAGTAATGCATAAGCTGAAAGCAAATCATTAAAAAGTACATTCTGAAGAAAAAGGACACTTTTTGTAGAGAATTCAAGTATGTTATTGTATAAGCCATGGTACTTATCAGAACGAGAAAATGATATTAAACTTTTTTTTTTCTTGTGGGCAAATATTAGAATTGGCTTCATGTGAAAATTTCATTTTCAGTTCTCTAAATTTTGACGATGTAGATAGAAATCTAACTCAACTATCAAAATTTAATCCAACGTGAGTACTTAATACTTGGATTTTCATTATTCAGGTATTGCAAAAATTAATGAATTTTTTACAAAAACCGTGTTATTCAACAGAGTACCACTGGAAAGGCTTTTCAAAAATTTAAAAACTGCAATTGAGGAACACTGTAGACGATGATTCATATTCATATTCATATTTTTTCTCCATCTTTTAATTTGACTCGACGTTCTCATTCGCCCTAAGGAGTAGGTTAAAAAGAATTCCACGCAGACTTGAATTAAACCATGATAAAAAAAGATAATAGTGTTTAATATATGCATTAGAATAAACTGAAGTTTTAATAAAGTGTTTCCCACTGCATAACTCTCCCTTAGTACCCAATTTTAGAACCAACATCTGCCAATACCTTCTTTTTCTAAAATAAGGGGGAAAATGGTGAAGTTATAGCTTGTGTTAACACTTTGTGTCGAAAATTATTGTCTCTATCATAAAACAGGTCTTAAATTTAACAATTTCTGACCTAATAATACAAGGAATTGGTCAAAATGTTGTCGGGATTCGGCAATATTCGTGGCAACTCTTTATACGTTACAATAAATTGGCCAATTTATTGGTCCAAATCTAAGGCTAAGTTTAGAATAAAAATGACACATATCTAATTACAATATCTCTACTCCTCATTCTAACTACGAGAATTAGTCCATAAGTCGTTGACTTGTGCGGGAGAGGAGGCGGCATATTATTATTATTAGGCAGGCCGCATTTGCGCCCAGGAACGACTTATGTTGGTAGGCCCTAACCACCATTCAGTGCAGGAATGAGGGAAACCTGGAAAAACTCATTAATTAGGGGGGTGATCAAATGCCAACCGGTGTCAATCTCTCACATTGACCCAAGCCAACATTCTTCCACCCTACCATACCTGTACAGAGGGTGCCAATCCTCCGTACAAGCATAGCTAATCTACGGTCTACCGGCCGCGGGAATCGAACCTGGGCAGAAATTTGCACACGATAAGTACTGACGCCTTAAACCGTGCGGCTATCGACCGATGTTTTAAGATATACAGTGTGTCCCCGGATTGGCTTAACTACACATGTAAAATAATTTATTCTTCATTCTTTATAAAAAATTTTGCTTGTCCTGAAATTTCGAAAATCAGTTTCAGAAATATAAAAATTTATACGGAGCGTTAAAAAAATTGGAAATATCAAAATTGCCTCAAGAGCAAAGGGATCTAAATTTTAAGAACTACTACAAAATATTATTAATAAAAGTTGTTTATATAATACCAAGGAAAGCTCAATATCGAATATCGACAAATTTGGATGAACTTTATAAAATTCATTTGCTATTGTCTGTCAATTGATGCTATTGTTGTGTTACTAAGCTGTTAAAAAGCCAGAAAAGGAGTACAATGAAGATTATGCTACAACAGTTTTAGTGTTATAAACCAAAACTTCCTTTAAGAGCAAGAGCCGAGGAGTTGGGCGGTATGTCTAAAAGCCATGTACACCGTATTTTAGGCGGTAATAAATTTATCGCGTTTAAACCATCATTTATCCATAAGTTACAAGAAAGAGATGATTTGTTTGGACTTGAGTTTTCGCTACTAATGGGTGAAAGAAATAATGAAAAACGGTAATTTTCATAGAAATATTATATGTATTTAGCGACGAATCTACATTTACGACAAACGGGATAATTTCTTCTCAAAAGTGTCGCTACTGGGCAAAACATAACCCGCATTTTAAGATATCCACAAAGAGCCATAAATTTTAAATAGTTAACGTTTGGTTTGGTGCGCCATAACTTACAATCAAATTATTGGTCCATATTTCGTGACAATTTTAAATGATTACTTCTTGCCATAATTGGATGAAGAAAATTTATAATTTAGAAGCAATATGACATTCCAACATGATGGTTGTATGTCACACAGTACACTGCTTGTTAGAAATTGGCTTGATCAACACTTCTCAGCAAATGAATAGGTCGCTATGGGCCCATACACTGGCCAGCTCGATCTCCAGACCTTACAGCAATGGATAATTTTTTGTGGGGATACCTTATGCAAAAAGTTTATGCCAACAATGTGTTAATGCTGGAGGACTTCACATTGAACGATAGGTACTTTACCGTATTGTGATAAGTAAGCAGTATTTTTCTAGAATTGCAGTTATTTTTCTAAAATGTAATTTTTTTTAAATATAATTTCCATATTTTTGGCACACCCTGTATGATTATGTTCGGGTAATCAAGGTGTTAAAAAAATAAACCAAAAAGCCTTCAGAGAATAAAATGCTAAACTGGAGGTGACTAAAAAATCGCATGACCGAAGAATTTCAAAATTTCGCGCATAAGATTTGCCTCATATTGGGAGAAAAAAAAATGAATTTTAACAAGTTCATCCGAATTTGTCGATATTTGAGCTTTCCTTAGTATTAGAAACAACTTTTATTAATAAGTAAATAATATAATTTGGCCTATACTTTTCAGTCATTATTTCAGTGATAATATATAATTTTTATTTACTTTAGTTACTTATTTATTATGCAGCTTAGAATAAATATTTGAAAAATTCTTAATTTATAATTGGAGAGTTTTTTCCCCGGTCACTGTACTCGGTATAACTAATTACTATGCAAAGATCTGAACAAATTTAACTGTAATTATAATGTAATTCCTCGGTATGTAAGTGTAACCTAATAAATTAAGGAATTAAGCAGTTTTAAATCTCAGTGAATTCCGAGAAAGTCATAAATTTTGTAGGTTCAGTTGTAGCGCAGAGCTGTACATAATGTATTCTGTGATTTAAAGTAAATCTAACGAGCCACGATCGTATGCTTAAGTTCCAAACATCTGCATGTGATATACTTACATAAATTAAAAATTTCCCAGTTTTATTTCCAACCGCTTTAAGAAACACATAAGCGGATGTTTGGTTATAAGATATTATACGAATTAAAAAGGAAGCACTGTGACTTGCCAGAATGTTGTCGAAATTTATTTTAAAAGTAGGTATTGGGCGTATTTCAAATGTGGGCAAGATACCACACATTATTGGATCAAAATACTACAGTTCAAATGAACGTAAAAACAAATCTACAACCACATAATATGCTTTATGAATATAATGTTCTACGATTTCTAGGAGCTTTTCAATTTTTTTAATAAGGTTATGTTTCTAATATTATATATTAGAATACATTTCCTTAGTGCCATGGACTGCTTAGTGCCATGGATTGGTTTTTTAGTACTACGTTATTCCAATTATAACATGAAAAACTAATTCTAAAGAAATTGGTGGTGACCTTTTGCTATGACATTAAAGTATTCCAGGAGTCTTAACTATATGGTTAAAACCCATTGAAATTTGGTTGCTAATATAAAAGTATACTCAATGTGTTTGTTCTTATTTTAATTACTGTTAGAATGTCTCAACAAACTTTGAACTCCCTTTTGATCTTCTAAATCATTCCCGTTACAACCTAATTTTCTATATGCAGGGTCGGAAAGTCCCCATGGTTCATCGGCCGTTACGTGAGAGCGATAAAGTAAGTCATAGAAACCGTGCGATAGAGAAGGATGGCTATAATGGCGTCTCATAGTCACCGCTCGGTTCACCTTTCCACAAATAAGATCCACTTCCACTTGTAATTCAGCGACCGGTGGTCATCTTTGTTTTCGTCGTTTGGCTTTTCTTTAATAGATGCCACTACTTATACAATTTCGACTTCGGTATTCCGATATGTTAATACCATCCGTTAACAGAGGGCAGCACAATGCGTAACAAAGAAAACTTTTTACAGTAGCTAGTAAATATCTCTGTATGTAAATCTAGTGACCTTGTTTCCCCTACTGAGAAGTTATTCAAATGGAGTATAGTGCTCAGCTGCATTTAAAGTTCATTTAGTTGTTATTTAAGTATACTTTTTAAAATGACTTAAAAATCCCAAGAAATAAAGCAAAATTACCTATTTTCCCAATTCCAAAAAAATCTGTAGATCTGGCATCACACTTTCTAGGGCTGCGCCTCACCTTAGACAACTTGTGCTGCCCTCTGATAACGGATTGTATTAACATATCGGAATACGAAGTCGGAATTGTATAAGTAGTGACATCTATTACAGAAAAGGCAAACGACGAAAACAAAGATGACCACCGGTCGCTGAATTACAAATGGAAGTGGATCTTATTTGTGGAAGGGCGAAACGGGCGGTGACTATGAGACGCCTTCATTATATCCATCCTTCTCTATCGCATGGATTTCTATGACTTACTTTATCGCTCTCACGTAACGGCCGATGAACCATGGGGACTTTCCGATCCTGTAGACACCATGTTGAATGGTAGGTATACTGAGCAAAAGGAACGTTTTTTAAGCTTTTCAACCATTAATTATTTTTTCGTCGTCAAAGGACTGCTATAAATTTATTGAAAATCGCGCATAAAAACGGCCCCCTTAATACAAAAATACACAGGGTGTCCTATTTTAAATTACGCACCTGAATATCTCGTTAGTGAAACCACCAATCCGAAGATAACCCTTACGAAAGTTGTTGGATTCGGAGGGGGACATCGGTTGGTAACCTTAGCTGGTAACCTTAGATAGTAACCTTGACCTTCAAGGTCAATTGAAGGTCAAATTTAATTTTTTAAATAGGAACCTCTATTTTTGACCCCGGATTTGAAGAGTGCAAAATTTTACGTTCAAACAAGTACCTAAGGCTCTTCTTTAAATGACCTTTAAAGGGTGATTCAAGGACAAAGTATTTTAAATTACGAACCTGAGTATCTCGTCAGGGAAGATACCAATCCGAAAATAACGAAAGTTGTTGAGTTCGAAGAGGGATATCGGATGGTAACCTTCAATTTGGCCTTATCCTTGACCTTCAAAGTCATTTGAAGGTCAAATAGGAACGTTTATTTCGACCCCGGATTCAAAAACAGTGCAAAATTTTTCATTTAGATAGGTACTTAGGTCAAATTGAAGGATGTCATCCTCCCAACCCAACAACTTGTATGGGTTATTTTCGGATTGTTGGCTCCCATGACGAGATATTCAGATGCGTAATTTAAAGTATTTTGTCCTTGAAATAACCTTTAAAGGTCATTCCAAAGAAGAACCTTAAGTACCCACCTTTCTAAACGTAAAATTTTGCGCACTTTCCGAATCAGGTCAAAATAGAGGTCCCTATTAAAAAATTAGATTTAACTTTCAACCCTTGAAGGTCAAATTGCAGGTCAAGAGAAAATTACGTTGATTTCTGTGAATCATAATGTTAAAACAAATATCTTGAGTCCGCAATGAGGTTTTTTGTAGAAAATAGTTTTTGCAGATTTAAAAAGTTAGTAAAAATAACTCCTTTTTTCAATATACATATCTAGAAAAGTCAACCAGCTAGAGTTTAGTAATGTGCGCCTATTACTAAAATAAATAATTTCAGACACTATTTTTATTTTTCATTCTGAGTTTGTGACAATACTTCATAAGCAAGTGTATTTGAGGTGAATGCAAATCTTATTTTAAAAAAATGCCCCGCAGTAATTTATGGGCGCTGTCAGATTGTAACATCGCCCTAATAAATTGCTACTGTTAATAACGACGCAGTCGAGGTACTTTTTCTTCGATTTGTTAGATCCTTTGTTTCCCGCTTTAAATTTAAGACGGTCCTATCAGGCAACGGAAAAATAATTAAACTTTAGCCGAGTGTTCGGATGTCTCAGTCAGCGTTTCCAACTTCTTGATTAATAACTATAGTTATAACAAATCTATTTGTTCGGAGTGTCTGTCGCCCGGACTCCACTGATGATGGCAACAAAGGAAAAAATATGTGATGCCAGATATCGGATGAATTGGAGTGGACGACGTGACAACAAGAAACGCTCTAGGAAAATTAATTTGAACCTCCCTCGGTCGAATCCGATTCTTTTTTGTCTATACCAAAGAAGCCTGATTCAATAACAGTTACATAACTGCCACACTTAAAAAACTATTGTGCCCGGGCCCCGACACGACACAATCAAGGCTACTTATATAAAGGGCTTTTTGATTCTGCCATAGGGAGACTAATGGAACGCGACAAAGGAGAATCAGAAATTTGATGGGGCCGATGATACCAATGACCCATAAAAAGAATTTCCGTCGTCGTATAACAATTATTAGATCTATGAAATGCTTTTAATTTAGGTACTCGATTAATAAAGAAAAAAATAAAATTTCCGTTAAAATCGAAGGATAACCAATTACAAAGATAATAAATAAAGGGTGCTGTTTCGACAGCATATAATATTTAAGAAGGAAATAAAAGACTCCTGAATTTTTAGTTGAAAGTAGAGCAAGAACATAAAAGATTTGTTTATTTTAATGATGTTAGGGAAAAATTATTCTCCGTTTCATCTACAGTTTTATGTTTAAAGGTTAATATTTAGCCCCCTGTAGAAATATAACACTTTCGACCCTTATATTTGCTTCACAGGGTTCAAAATATTTGCATTTTGTTCTAAAAAATGATCTTTTATAATTACACAGGTCAACATTTGATCTAAGAATAATCACCGGACCTGACAAGGGTACTTATAAGTTTTTTGGATCACTGATTCCGAATCCGAGGTTGGCTAAGCTCCATCACGTCAGGTTCAAGGTCATTTGAAGGTCAAATGGCCAAAAATGGTCTAAAAAAATCTGAAAAAATTCATACGTATGTCTTTGGGGTAGCCGAGTTCAAAGCCGCTGCTATTTTTACCATTCAAAGACATCTAAAGGTCGTATCAAGGTCATTTTTAAGTCAAATCTAAAAAATCTGAGAAAATTTATACGTATGTTTTTGGAGTAGCTGAGTTAATATCTGCTGTCAGTTTCACCCCTGAAAGACATCTGAAGGTTATATGAAGATCACATCAAGGTCATTTGAAGGTCTTATCGAGAAAATCGGTATAAAAAATCTGAAAAAATTTATACTTATATTATTGAGCTAGCTGCGTTCAAAGCCGCTGTTATTTTCACCATTTAACTACATCTAAAGGTCGTATCAAGGCCATGTCGAGGTCACTTGTAGGTCAATTTTCCGGTCAGGTAGGTAGCGTGTCCAGCCAATTAAGGCAATACGAGTGAATGTCCTAGCCAGTTAAGGCATGAACAAGAGTGTGTCCAGCCAGTTAAGGCAAGACAAGACAAGTGGATGTTCCGACATTCAGTCGTCTTGACTTAATTGTCTTGATGCGCTTATGTTCTTGCTTTAACTGGCCGGGACATTTAGTCGTCTTGCCTTAAGTGGCTGGACACGCTTATATTTCTACCTAACTGACGGGAAAATTGCCTTAACTGGCTAGCCTCCTTTATGTTTTCGCCTCATTCAGTCAGGAGTAGTATACATACGTATACATTTTTTCAGATTTTTTAGACCGATTTTCTCGATTTGACCTACAAATGCTCTAGACATGACCTTGATATGACTTTTAGATGTACTTAAATGGTGAAAATAACAGCGGCTTTGAACTCAGCTAACCCAAAAACATACGTATAAATTTTTTTAGATTTTTTAGTTCGATTTTCTCGATTAGACCTTTAAATGACCTTGATATGACCTTCATATGTCCTTTAGAGGTGAAACTGACAGCGGACTTTAACTCAGCTATTACAAAAACATACGTATAAAATGTCTCAGATTTTTTAGTCCATATTTCTCGATTTGACCTCCATATGACCTTGATACGATCTTTAGATATTTTCAATGGTAAAAATAGCAGCGGTTTTGAACTCGGCTACCCTAAAAACATACGTATGAATTTTTTTAGATTTTTTAGACCATTTTCGGCCATTTGACCTTCAAATGACCTTGAACCTGACGTGATGGAGCTTAGCCAACGTCGGATTCGAAATCAGCGATCCAAAAAACCAATAAGTACCCTGGTCAGGTCCGGTGATTATTCTTAGATCAAATGTTGACCTGTGTTATTTACGAATATACAGGGTGTAAATAAATAAGTGCGAATAAATTCAGGGGATGATTCCCTGTGGAAAAATAAGGTGAGTCTTTCATATAAAAAAATCTTATTTAAACATCCCCTGTGAAAATACAACCGCTTAAAGAGAGTGTCAAAAAAGTAGGTAGTTTTCAATTTTTTTTTCTGAAATACCAAAAAAGTGTCAGAAATGAAATTAAGTAAATATTTTCTGCTATCGAGAAGGCACTCAGTAAACAATTTGTAGAAAAAGCCACCCCTAAGTAACAGCCACCATCTAAATAGGTGAGCTTTTTAATAATACTGGCACATTATTTCCCTGATATAACGTTTAAGTCTACAATTCTTCATGCAAAGGATATATCTCCCTTATTTTTGATTCCATCTTCGGAAAGAAGTTTATATAAAAAGGTTATTTATGTGTACTATCCATCCTGAGAATACGAGAGACAATTTAGGACTATCCTTTATATTAAATATTGAATTACTAATATCAGTTTTAGCGATGATCTGACCAACAATCTGATAGATTACAGGATATAATATTAAATTATATACCTACTTACATATAAAGAAAAACTGATCGCATGAAGCACAGTACAGCATCCGTCTTACCTGAAACAAAATTGAATTAATAAAAAAATATACTTAAAAGTACTTTTACAGTAAAAAGAGTAACTGAATTGAAATGTGGAGAAATAACAGGCAACTATCAGGACAGAGAAACGATATGCAAATCTGTGTATTTAATATATTTTTCTAATTATGACGATGTGTTTTGTAATATGGTTTACTTTTTTTAACAGTGAGAATAAAGCCGACTTTTTTGTCTCGATTTAGGTGTGAATCAGTGTGAGGAAAGCAGTAAAGGTCCGGAGTGAATTCATTGAGTGAAACTATAGAGTACATTTTCACTCAAAATTGGACATTTTGATCATTTTACGCATTTGTGATTATATTTAAACTAAAACTGAGTACTTTTATTCTCATAAATAAATTCTCCACGTAAACTCGTATTTGGTGCACTTGTACCTAAATCAGAGTAAATGTCCTCATTACTGCGTGAGTTTAAATGTATATTATTTCCGAGTATTTTGAATGGCGGCGTGAAGATGGCACCACTTACATATTGCTTCTGTAATCTCGACCACAGTTGATGCTCCAGAAGAACGTGATCGCCAGTCTGAGTAAAAAATTACTCAATAATAGTTAAATTTAGATCACATTAGAGAAAAACCTAAATCTAAATTGGTTTTATATACTCAGAATAGTCAAAAGTTGCTAAATTGATAGCAGTAACTCGGATTTGAGTAAATCTTATTCATTTCTGATGCAATAGTTTCACTCAGTCGTACTTATATTAATAGAGTGAAAATTTCACTCAATCGGGTGTAGACAGAAATCGATACATTATTGAGTAATATTGAATGAAATTTTAGTGAATTTTTTTTACAGTATACGTCTATACATAAAATTAAATGTTGGCAGTTCTATTAAATTTTCATTGAATGTATAATTAATCAATAAGTTTCAACATATCTTGTATTTTTCATATGACTTCATTTTTAATTTTCAAAACTTTGACAATGTCTATAAAAATTTAACTGACCAGTCAAAACAAAATTTCATATGAAGTAAATAGTTAGATGTTTTACTTTCAAAGTACTCTTTGTAAAAGCGGCTAATTTGGTATTTTGACGATGAAAACAAAATAGTAAATCATGATACATCATTGTAATCAGAAAAATGGTCTGTTATTTTAAAAATGCGGAAATGTAATATGTTGCCCATCAGAAAAGCGAATGATTATTTATGATTCCTCACAAAAAAGTGTTTTAGCAATATCGGAGTTTAAGAAGTCTACCATGAAATTCAAAACATATTTTTTCTCGTAAATTTTAAAACGAAAAATGATTCAAATTCCACAAATTTGTCTAATTTCAGCGGCTTTCTATCTCGTAAGATAACCGAGATCTCAATAGTGCGGCTATAGGAAAACGGCCATGCTGTATATTTCAAAGACCGGATATTGGATGCAATTTCAGATTTCAGGTTAATCAGTTCAAATTTAAAAGCTCTCGCACATTTCAGGAATAGGAACGAAATCCCTCGGCAACGGAAAATGAAATGCAAAAATGTTTAATTAAACTTTGGAACAAATACATGGAAAATTGATCCATTTAAACCCATCCGATTGAAAATTTCACTAATTCCTGTGTAATAAAAGTAAAACGTTCGGCATTCCTAAATTAAAATTTGAAAAATATTTCAAGTGCATCGAGTACTCGAGGGCAATACGAGCTCTTTTTAGCTTTTCCAATCAGGCAATTACAATAAAAGCAGCGATGCAGTTTCCTTTGTGTCGGACACAGGATTCTCTAATTAAATATCAAATGTATATCGCTCCTACAAACGGCCATTATCTGTTCGGATAATTGGAAGATTGAAAAAAATCCTGCAATAATGCCTGGAATTCAATAATAGAACAGCGTTGGAACAAACAATATAGAAGACGAGATTTTTCAATCTAAAAGCGATTTATACCCTTATACGGCGTCTTATATGTCGCTGATACCTGTGACAGATAAATAGAAGCCTTATACGTTGCACACAGATTTTTTAAGTCTGCCTTTAAATTCTTCATATTGACATTTTATTGAAAATATCAGTTAGAAGTAATTTCATAAATATATTTCTCGAAAAACATTATTTAAATATTCAAACATAGTTATAAAATCTTTTTTATATTGTCATATTGTTCATATTGTCTTCAATATGAATATTTAACTTCATATTCAAATTTAAAAATATATAACATCCAACAGTTACTCTGTTACAAAAAATTCGGTTGAATCCATACTTCAATAAAAAAAATTTCGGGTTTCATCTTTGTAAGTTTTTCAGATGAAATGAATGTAACAAAATATCCTTTTTACTTATTACTAAAAATCGGGAACTTTGTAGTGACAATCAAATAAATAAACGGTAGTAATCTATATTATACAAGTAAGCGGCAATACGCGTTGTAATGGCAGAAATAAGCTAAATCTGTGGTCAAGCCTTATGCTGCTCTATGCTCACAATGCACAATACTACTGACTCATAAAAACACGTGCCATACCAACCAAACCAAGTAAATCTTCAAACCCACTCACATATGCACAAACGACAATGAGACACACGGCCAACATCTCTCAACAAAAGACCTGGCACAGGGTGCCGCCATCGAATAAACTGATCGATGCGAAGCTTCAAATCAGAGGCAGATATGTACATATTATTGTACAATGACGCGAATAGTGGAATTACTAAAATGGCTTCGCCATCATTAGTAAAAATAGCTTCTATTAAAACTAACTAGATAAGGGAATTTACCGATCGCCGCAGATGATTAACCGCGGAACTCTTATTTTCAACAATCGCTTTCTTTATGGGTAAGAAATTATTACTTTGTTAACTTTTTTGGTACCTATTATTACGTATTATACCTACCTATATATTTTATGACAAATTTCATGTGAATAGAAAAATAGACACTGCCCCTTTTTGTTTCGTACTATTATGTAAATACTTACATTTACAGTGTGGAGCAACCAAATGGGGGTTGAATTTAGGGATGAAATTTTTGTCATTTCAGAATCCAAAATCGACGTGTCTCTGGATTTTCTATAAATAAGCACAATAATTGAGATATGTAATGAATTCATTCCATTTGTCTGTTCTACACTGTATATTCTTATAATGTAAAGAATACAATCATAAAAAGGCAACGGTTGTGTCACTTTTTTTTGTTTGAATAAAATTATATAAAAGAGAACCCGGCCTACAGCTAACCTCGTACCACATTGCACCCGCTCTAACATTTCCGATCTTTACTTATTACCCAAATCATATTTTTTTACAAAAAAAGCATACTTGTACCTATTAAATGTACTTCATTATTATTAAATTTACTTCCTTTTACGGAAATTAAAAAAGAAAAGCAATAAAAATTCAGTTAAGAAAAATATTCTGTTATCATTGACAAGGTACAGAATTTTTTTTTAAATTCATGTCAATCTAGAGAGTAATTTTTAATGGTTTATATCTTATGCGTGGAAGAAGTCAGAGCTGAGACAGCACAGATATTGCGAACTGCCAAATCTCCGAATCATCTAGAAAAAAAGTCCAAGCCATCAAATAACTAAAGGAAAATAAAGAAATTATCGTACACCAGACAACAGATAAAGGAAATGCAACTGTTATAATGGATACAATAGAGCACACATCCAAAGACAAGAGAACCTACTACAGACCACCCAATTAAGAAAAAGAGGAGAAAAATATGGTGTATGTGGTTCGAGCATCTAACATTCCTAAGGAACTACATATAGAACTTATTTCTGTTGACCACATCATCGCTTTCGTTTGATGAACCAAACGTACCTCTCCGACCAGTAGTAAATGTTCAAGGGTGTAGAGATCATCCACTCGTCCGATGAGTGTAACATGATATTAAATATTTAATGGGGGAAAATGAGACACCATGTGAAAAACCTTGACGGCATTGACAAAATCAAACGAATCCAAGTAGATTCAGATGATATCTTAGTAATTTTTGACGTAACGTCGTTTTTCACAGAAAGCGGACAGGAGAGTGGGAGGCTTATAGAGCAACCCTCACTGAGTATAATAAAGTAATTATGAGAGTGAAGAGGGACTCATGGAGGAAGTTCTGTGAGGATATTGATAGTGTCCCACAGTGTGCTAAACTCCAGAGACTTCTCTCTAAGAACGGACATACGAAACTCGGGTCTCTCAAAGCACCGAGTGGGGAATATACCAAAACTGGAAGGGAGACATTGGAATTACTTTTAAATACTCACTTTCCAGGCTCCAGGTTATTAAATCATGGAGATGAATATGACTGGAATCACCAGCAGAAGGTAACGACCGGGTCTCGACAGAACTGGGAGGTTGCCAGGACGGTGGTGAGTCAGTCACGAATAAGATGGGCAATAAGTTCTTTTGACCCATTTAAATCACCAGGAGCCGATGGAATCCTACCTGTACTGCTACAGCAGGGGGTGGACTGTCTAGCTCCGGTCTTAATTCACGTCTTCAGAGCCAGCATTGCACTTGGTTATATACCGCTGGCATGGAGATCGACGAACGTGGCGTTTATTCCTAAACCAGGGCGCCATCGTATGCCCAGGCAAAAGCATATCGCCCGATAAGTTTAACATCTTTCCTCCTGAAAACGTTGGAGAGAATAGTTGACAGGCATATAAGGGACGGGGTATTGAGGGCAAATCCTCTGCACAGGTACCAATACGCCTATCAGGCAGGCAGATCAGTCGACACAGCCCTTCATAGCCTAGTCTCTAGGATAGAGAGGGCAATGGACGACAAAGATCTAGCTTTGGCAGCTTTTTTAGATATTGAAGGGGCATTTGACCTTGGACCTTTCGAATCTATTAATTCGGCAGTTCGCAACAGGGGCCTTGAAGACACTTTGTGTCGTTGGATAGATACCATGTTGAGAAACCGGACAGTAACAGCTACCCTTTCGGGAGAGACATCCAGGTGTAAGGTAGGCCGGGGCTGCCCCCAGGGAGGCGTACTGTCTCCCTTGTTATGGGGATTAGTGGTGGACGGCGCACTGGAGGGCCTTAATCGAAAGGGATTTTATACACAAGGCTATGCGGACGACTTGGTCGTTCTCATAGTCGGGAAACATAATATTATCGTTTCAGAACTCATGAAAGAGGCTTTGAAATGGATAGATGACTGGTGTAAGGGGCAGGCACTGTCAGTAAATCCTGACAAAACGGTCGTAGTACCCTTCACCAGGAGAAGAAATTTAACTGGACTCTCTGAACCTATAATAGGGGAGAGGGGAATTACATTTTCCAGGGAAGTAAAATATCTAGGAGTGATACTGGATAATAAGCTTACCTGGAATGCGCACTTGGAAAAAGTGGTGAGTAAGGCGAAGCAGACATTGTGTGTATGCCGCCGCCTTATTGGGAAAACCTGGGGACTGAAACCAAAGATGTCACACTGGTTGTATACGTCGATAGTAAGACCCAGGATTCTTTACGGCGCTGTGGTATGGTGGCAGAAACCACAACAGACCACAGCGAGGGAAAAACTGAATAGAATTCAGAGATTGGCCTGCTTAGGTATAACGGGGGCGATGGCATCGACCCCGACAGCTGCACTAGAAGTCATGCTAAATCTGCCACCGCTGCATATAGTGGTGGAGAGAGAAGCGCGGCTAGCAGCATATCGACTCAGGAATAATAATGACTGGAGGGGTGGTTCCCACTCCAGGATCAAAGATACATCTATGTCGGAACCAATTCTTGGGATGGTATCCGACAAGATGGTTCCAAAGTTTCACTTCCACAAGCCATTTGAGACTCGAATAGAGGATCAAAGCAAGTGGGAGGAAAAGTTTAATACCCTGGAAAGGTGGAGCCTAGTATGGTTTACAGATGGCTCCAAAATGACCAGAGGGACGGGTGCAGGAATATATGGACTCAGACCCAAATGGAGTGCAAGCTACAGTCTGGGGGAGTTCTCTACTGTATTCCAAGCAGAAATCTTCGCGATAATGGCGTGTCTGGCAGAGAATGTACGTAGAGGTTATAGACGTAAACTCATATATATATTCTCTGATAGTCAAGCTGCAATTAAAGCTTTAGCCGCACACAAGGTAAGTTCAAAACTGGTGTGGGACTGTTTACAGATGCTGACTGAACTGGCCACCAACAATACAGTCAGACTGTGTTGGGTGCCAGGGCACAAAGGCATTTGTGGAAATGAGAAAGCGGATGAACTTGCGAGGAAGGGATCCGAGACAGTGTTCATTGGCCCGGAGCCCTTCTGTGGCACATCTCCCAGTGTGGTCAGGCGGGCTCTGGGCAAATGGACAGAGACAGAACATAGGAAATACTGGACTTCAAGGCCAGGACATAGCCATTCCAAGGAGCTTATGGAGTATCCTTCGAATGGAAGAGCGAATGAGTTACTGAGCTTGAATAGAATCCGGCTCAGGAGAGTGACAGGACTCATAACGGGACACTGTCACTTTAGGAAACATCTACATAGACTAAAGCTTGTAGACAGTCCGGTCTGCCGAGGATGTGAATCGGCGGATGAAACTTCTCTGCATATCCTGGGCGAGTGCCCGGGATTTGCACGTAGCAGAATGGCGCTCCTTGGGAGACCCTATTTGGAACCCAAGGAGCTGAGAGAAGTGTCAGCAAGGAAGCTTTTGAACTTTGTAAAAAGGACAAATCTACTTGCTGAATAGGACTAGTAGTGGGACGCACAATAGGCCTAATTAGGCCGCAGTGCTATGGGACTTTTAAAGGACCAACCACTAGATGAAGAAGGAGAAGAAGAAGAAGATATCAACAGAATATACACGGATATCAGCTTCCCCATGGAGGTGGAACAACATGGTATGGTGCCGTCATAGGACACAGCGTGAAGGCCGACCCACACGGATAGGTATTTGAATGGAGAGTTTCATCATCATTCAGCCTAGAACCAAGATATTATTGACACAGTGGAGGGCGGGGGGGAACTACGACATTTACAATCTGCTCCTAGAAGAAATAGATACAGGAACAGAAATATCGAGCGAACCATGCTTAAGGACAAAGGAAAGAGGAATATCTGACAATAACCTAGCTGCCTCATATACACGTATTAAGAAAGTAGTCCGTATCTTAAAGAAACACAATATTAGTATCACCTTAAAGAATCTACTCGAAGGTGGACAAGGTATCCCCTGTACAAGTAGAAGGGTATAAACTGGACAAACAGGAAGAGGCGCTAGTATAAGGTTGCTTCGATACGTGGCTCCAATGCGACTGTTGTAGTTTAATTTGATATGGCAAAGAGACGTCCAGGACCTGTAAAAGTTCGTGGAGATCCCATTCTTGCAAGAACATTTATTGTTACTTGGTTTATAGAAACCTTTTTGTCTTTATATCTCCTGCTAATGTTGTTCACCAAATAGAGCTGTGGGTACACATGTGGCAAGTGACCCATTTTTAAGCACAACGTCAAGAACGCCGCCGGACGCACCACGGGGTTCCCGGAAGCCGACCCCTGCAGAGTGGCGCCAGGACCAGGGACTTCTGCCACCGACTACCAAGCTACCTACGACCGACTTCAACCACGGCACTTTCCAGCAAACCCTCCAACAGTCAACATTACTTTTTCTATACAAACTTAGTTTTCAATAAAAATAGTTTATTTGTACCGTTGAGAGAGCGTTTTATTCTTGCTGTACAGCGAAAGCAACCCTCAGAGCATAATGGCATTTTGTACTTAGCTTGGAATAGAATTGTATTGCTTCCCAGGAACAAAAACCCTTTGAGTCTAGGGCTTGTATGTATTTATACGTTTTGAATTCATCAGTGTATCGCACTAATGTTACAGGCTGACAGACTATTTCTACCTTAGCTTTGTAGTATAATTGAGTGTTATAGCTTTTCTCAAAGCATATAATCACTGTTCATTTTGAGCTGAGGGCACGTTATTATTCTCGTTACACTTGAGTGTCCTTGAGCTGTTGCTTTTACACACCAACTATCAATATTATTTCAACTTATATGTCCCCATTCTTGTCTCCGCATTAAAAAGAAGGCGAAATATTCAGAACGATTTCCATGACTACAGTGCTTTTTTATAGCACCGTAATGCAATGACAGTCTTTGGAGTTTCAATAGCCATTCTTTGATTTATCTTACGTATTATAACGTTTTCCAATTATTTTCCATTTGGGTATATCTACTCTTAATAAAAAAAAGGGCGAAAATTTTGAAACTGATACTTATAGACAATTATTAATTTGACTTTCCAGAATGAAATTGAGATACTCGAGACATCTGAGAATGAAATAATACGTCGTATCTATGTCGTCAATTGTTAAAGTGAATCTAGTATATCTAAATAAATTGAAGTCAATATATTCAATGACTCTACAGTAGCTGAACAAACATGCCAATCTTTGAAGAAGTATACTATAGAGCCCTTAAGAATCGTTTTTGGTCACAACCGCACACTGTAGATATTAGACGTCAACAAGGTCTGTGTTATAAGTCGGAGCAAGTAATTTGTAATTCTCGTCTCATAAAGAGCTGCTTTTTCTCAACTTCTTAAATAGTACGTAGTCTTTCAGAGAGGTGGGTAATTGTGCTTGACTAAGGAAGTTAAACCGCATAATTTACTCCATTTTAGTGAATGAGGAATAATTTTCAGACATTTAAGACAGCAATATTTCCAACTTCAAAACAAGAATCACAGTGGATGTTTATAATAATTATAATAAAACACAATTTAGAAACAATATTTTATGTAGGTAATTTTCAATAATTTTAAATAAATCATTAATCTTGACCTAAATGTAAGATTTACAATTCGATACGAGTTAACAACAAATTATTTTTAAAGTTATCGCTTTTTCATATATTAATAACGCTTCTGACGTACGCCTTGACATTTAAATTACTATATAACTATGTTCGTTTCAGCAAGGTAAAATTGAAAATTATATTTCCTGTCTGACTGTCAAGTAAATAATATATCGGCTAACACTATTTTATTTTTTACCGTCGTCTTTCTCCTTGCTTTTAAAAGTGCAGGATGGATCCATTTATCAACTTATAAAAGGCTTCCGTTTTACTTCTTCAGCGATCTTTTACATTCCAAGTTGCCTTGAAACTACCAACATTAGTTATAAGGAAATTAATAGTCGACTGATTGATTTGCTGCCTTCATTAAATATGAAACAGCGTAGTGCCTACAGTTACAACTGATCATTACCAAATATTTACACTCCTAATCCGATTGAATCTTTTTTAAATACTGTATACAAAGAGGAGCAAACAGGATAAATTTGCCGCAATCGTTTGGGTCAGTTTTTTGAGTTAAAATACAGAATATAGTTTGATAGACTAATTTAACAAAAATATGAACAGTGAAAAATATACCCATACATTAAAATGGGGCGTAGAAAAACATAACTGATGTGTCAGATAAAATTAAAAACTAAAATTAACGAAAAATAAATTAAAAATTATATTTGTGGCAACTGAAAGTATCATTTTGATGACACTCATCTGAGAAAGAAAGAAATTGAATATGACATTACTTTATAATACATTCGAGATTGATGTTATTTTTATAATTGTCTTTCATAATTAGGTGTAATTTTTATAGCGAAGGAACATTTTATGAATTTCCCGAAAGAAGAAGCTAGTAAATGGTGCTGGGCATCATATAAAAAGATACAATTTATCTTTACGAGTTCCCGAAAACTGGCTAATCCGTAGTAATGATAGATGACTGGTTCCATAAATTAAGTGAAATCTTAACAATGCTGAATATAAAGGACGATTCTAGCCACACGTTTAATTGTGATAAAACGAAGATGAATTATGTACTAAAAGGAAGCAAAATAGTGACGGCGATTGGAAAACGACATGTTCATCACCAATGCAGATAAAGGAGAGGTCGCTACAGTATTAGGATACATTTGTGCCAACGGCACTTGGATTCCTCCTTTGATAATTTTTAAAGTCAGCAATGGATTCCACCTTTACGAGACGATGCATCTCCACAGACAATAATAAAATTGTCTGAGAAGGGATGGATACCGCGTTCCTAGAATGGTTTGAGTTTTTTATTAAATCTATTCCATCGCAGAGATCCGTGGTATGGTATGGACTCGACACACATCACCCAGAGGTTATTTCAATGGCTCAAGCCAACCAAATTTATCTTTTTACATTCCAGCCCATAATTCTCTCTTGTTTTAGCCCCTCAACGTTGGTAGGTATATACAGACCACTGAATTTGGGGTAAAAGCAGTCTTTCTTATATAAAACTATATCCAGATGAAAAGCCAAACCAATTTACCTTCAATGTCACATTTATCTAAACTTTTACATCACTTTTTAATGGTCAAATACAAAACAACCAATTAAAAAACGGACATATACCCTTTTGATCGTAAAGCTATTCCAGACGAAGCAGTGGCAACGTGAAGACTTACAGAAAAACCATCTGCTGATGTACCAGCTGCTCCTATGCAGTCATCAGGAATCGAGTCTGCAACTGACATTCTTGATATTCTTTCTCGTTCTGGGATAGTTCCCATACAAAAAGACGAACGAGAGGCCCTTTTGCAAAATGTCAGAATTTTAATACGAATTCAGAATCTAGTAATTCTGGTACTGAAGATGTTCATAATTTAGAACCCACTGGCAATATTTTACTACCCATCTACTAATGGCGGATGAAGAAAAATAAATGTAAAAGAAAATAAGTAAGTATTAAAGGACATTGCAATTGTGGAATGTATGGCAAACGCTTTTCTAAAGAGTTTAGAAGAAACGTGGTGACAATGGGTTCCATGTAGCTTTTGTTCACTGCCTTACCATATTACTTACGTGCCAGCCAGAAGAGTGATGGCGCCACATTTATATATGACATGTGCTACACACTCTGGATTGGATTGAGAGCTTGGCTGTAATTTTAGTAGAGTCAATATGTGTAGTTATTAGCTTTCATTATTGCTTTTGTATTAAAAACTATATTTCCTTTTTTTTCTTCGTCTTTTTTTTTAATAAATAACTAGCTAGGAAATTTCATTCATACCCACTATTAGGAAATTAAAATACCTTATCACAAAAATATATATCCATACAATTTTCCAAAAATTTAAGCACGTTTCCTTTATCTGTTATAAACGCATTATTTACACTATGGGGCTCCATTTACTCACTAATTTTCTAGACTTAAATCCTTTACACCTTTATTTTTATATATTACTCAATTATTCGCATTTCTTTGTTAGGTAAGGTCAGTCATTTAATTAATTTGTTACATCATATGGTTCATCTTTAAAAAAATAATGTTGAAGTCTGTGACCAAATTATACCTATGTATTGCTATGTTTATTATGTTATTTAGAATATTTTAATTATATTTTATTATGTTTATTTGAATATATTTTTCCCAGGCCGCCAACAAGATCTTGTCTTGTACTATTATTTGATTTAAGAGCTAACTATTCATCAGGGTGTGGTTTCCTTAGCTTATGTTGATTTATTTTAAATATAAGATTTTTTTGAAAATGAAAAATTCAACAGCATTTTACAAACATAGATTATATTACAACTTCAAAAGATTTGGACAATTTAACAAGTTTTATATTTCTTATACTTATACGTTATATCTGCTAGCTATAATATTTTGTTCTAGAGGGTGAAAATTTTGAATGTTTTGTCGACTGATATTTATGAAAAGTTTAATTTAGAGTTATAAGTTTGACTCATATTACGAATTTGCTTGGTATGATATTTTTAATTGGCCAATTTAAAATAGATACCTCACGTAACACCTTTGAGTAATGCTGGATTCAGAGATGAGTTTCCCGGTAACGTAATTCTTTCTATAGCTGACTTTCAGTGCGCTTCGTCGTCAAGGTCCCATACGTATAATCTTCCACTGGTAGAAAGGGTTTGAACTTAACCTGCTGTTGTATTTGTCCACTGCACTTCATTAATTTATTTTTGGCAAATTTATATTTTACACTTTCGCTTAATTAACATTTGTTTCCATTATATAAATGTCCAGTAGGTATTTGGTTTGTTGTGAAAATGTGAAAATTGGAACTGATGTCAAACGGCACCTCTTCACAGATGGCGTACTACCTTGCGTATACTATTTGACGTTTTTAACCTTGTAACTATTTTTACCATTTATTTACTTAATTTTTATTTTCATTTGTTTATTTCAGGCACAACTCAACCAAGCCCTGTTTTAGTTTTTATAAACTGATGACAAAAGAGTTTGTTACTATGGATACGTCATATTAAACTTTTGTGAAATTTTTAATTGAGAATTATGACTTTATGCATGTTTTTTGCAGCATGACTATTACATATTCTGATTCTACACAATTTTCTCTAAATTTTGATGTCTGTATCTTTTTTCTACGTTCATTTTCAAACATTCTGCAAATTTCACCTATTTTTGTAAATTTTAACCAAACTGTGCTATCTAGCACATTCTATGTCTGTAATACTGTTCCACGACATTAATATTTGCTTATTTTCACTTTTCTGAACAGTCTTTATCTGTTGGAATTAACAAGTAACTGAAAAGTTTTTCTGTCCATCGATTTTGACAACTTTTAATGTTTATACACTACTTGGAACGTAAATTGGGATTTGAATACAGTTTTTTATTACTAGAAGGTCTTTTTAACACTACACGAATCATTTTACATCTCATATCTACATTTTACACAACAAATTTCACATAAAATCAACTTATGAGTTTGACATTCCGAAAATCACTACATGAAGTTATACAAAGAACATTAATTTCGATTCCACTTATAAATATAGACTAAAGGTATGATAAACTTTAGTTTTAGTTTTAATTTATTGCATGAAATTTATTTATAAGTGCAACTCATTCTTTCTCCGTCGGTCAACTTGTTAAAATTTTTAACATTTTTTAAATTTCCTCAAACCATTGGTCCAGTATGACATATAACTTTACAAAATTGTACTTTATTGTACCTTCTAACTTTTCTACAATATATAGTTGCCTTTTACAGTCTATTTAGTTAAAAAATTTACATACTTTACTTTATTTTGACATTGATTTAATTCTTTTAACGATTTTGCCTTTTTATACCATAAACTTATTCTATATCTAAATTTTATCCTTAATTTTCTCATATTTAGTATTCCACATCCCTGTTGTCAGTTTTTTCTACTTTTTTCACGCGAGTATGTCTAAATTTCAAAATTACGTTGGTTTTTTTATTTATTTAAAGTTTCAACTCAAATATCATAACAGTAGGTATATACCAAGAAAAAGTAAAATTGCTCAAATGTTTGCATAATTTATAAAAAATAATAACCATACTACCGGTTGACTAGGTAAATAAATTATATATAAATATCACACTCACATTCACATACTTTTCGTGCCTGGTAGAACATGCAAAGTAAAATTAGTTTATAAATAACTGTCAACTGGGGTTACGAGTTCAGTTGGAGGCTTAATTTGAGCGCTCCGACACAATATTTCAAATTGCTATGAATCGGGGCTTTCACATGAATCGTAACTAATTCCGTAACATTACTTTTATACAATTAGGGGTGCTGTGTACAGGTAAATAATACCGCCTAATCAGAAGGCACGTAAGCCGCCAACACAAAGACGTTTCAACTTACTGTGGAGGTGATTACTGGTAAATTAGAATCTATTCACAGAAGAGAGTTCGCCGTAATGTGTCCCTAAATCCTCGTTATTAATATTGATCTAGATGAGTATGTTGCTCTCTAATAATTCTGAATTATATCCTGGCATATTAATGTAACATTTGTAGTTTTCTCACAGTAAATTCTATCTACTGCTTTATTAAATTGTTGCATATGTACAAAGCGGGATATTACAAGTAATCTTCACAATGAAAAAACATTGCAGGGAAAGTAGGTAGCTGATGGTAGGTATTTAGATATAAATATTTTATTAATTAAGGAAGGTCATGATAATAATCTTTTAATCATTATAGTTACGTCATATTTAATGAAGACGGTTCAAAATGTAAAAGTAATGGCAATGAAATGTAAAAAGTAAAAAAATTTGGCGGGTAGTTGTGACGTGCTAAACTATGCCTTAATTGCGCCATCTGTGAAAATGTTTAATATCTGTTGATGAAAGCGATAAAAAAGTGTAGTTTAGTTATTATCGTACACATGATTCTAACTGTAGATAGATTATGAAAAGTTGAGTCATTTCCTTTAATACAATTTTTCCTCAAAACAAAACATAGCTTTTAAAAATTCCTAATTACGGATCTGTTGCACGCTCGTTTTCAGCAGAGGTTGCAAACCGTCGAATCAACACATAACCTAACTTTGTGAGTTACGTGAATTAATCAGTTTCAAAATTATTGTTTGATGATTTGTGTTGTGAGTTCCGAACCTATGTTATTTATTTTTCAAAACTATACAGGGTGTTAGTAAATAAGTGAGACAAATTTCAGGGGGTGATTCTACATGAGAAAATAATGGCAGTTTGCTTATAAACGTATTATCCGCAAATGATTCGTTTTCCGAGATACGGGGTGTCAAAGTTTTTCTTAAAAACTGACGATTTAATTTATTGCTCTGAAACCTGTCGAGATGAGTAAATGAAATTTGGTGAGTTTTAAGAGGTAGTTATTGCGCATTTTTTGACACGCAATTAAGAATTTTATGTTCATCATTGGCGCGCGTACGGGTCTCAATTATTTTAAAGAAAAAAATGGTACGCCACTGAGATATTACAAATTAAAAATCATTTTTGAATTCCTCGTTCAATTTGTGACAAAAAATCTCTCTTGCCTTTTCTTTGTATGGGGCGCCTGTTTGATGCAAAAAAATGAAACATCTTAACGCGTATTTTTTATTTCTTTAATACATTACCTAGTAGGCTACTGTCAACATTTGTCTGTTAAATACGAATATTTTTAAGAAATGTCAAATTAGCGTTTCGTCATTATTAATTTATTAAGCTTTTAGTTTGCTATAACATTAGTGTTAATAAGTAATTAATTTTTCTTTTATCGAAAAGAATGGAAAATTTTACAAATGCGGAATTGTCAGACATGCATTTTGTCTATGGTCGAAGTAATGGAAATGGTCGGCAAGCTCGACGATTGTATGCTGAGTTGTATCCAGGACGTAGGGTACCTCATCACACAATATTTGCTCGTCTTCATCAACGTTTGCGCGAAAATGGTTCATTTAAGAAACAAACGGTTGACTGTGGGCGCCCTCGAGAAGTACGAACTGTGCAACTAGAAGAAGCAGTTCTCGAGTTAATTGCGGAGTCACCTGAAACAAGTACTCGAAAAATTGCCAACATATTGAATGTAAGCAACTTCACTGTATTTAAAATTCTTAAAGAACAGCAATTGTATCCGTTTCATATTGAACGTGTGCAAGCTCTACTACCTAGAGACTTTTTTCCGCGCCTATTTTTTTGCCAATGGATTAATCATCAAATCGCTCAAATTCCTAATTTTTTAAATGCCGTTTTGTTTACTGACGAGGCTACTTTTGGACGACAGTGTATACGAAATTTCCATAACAATCACTTATGGGCTGAGGAAAACCCCCATGGAATCTTTGAAGCTCATTTTCAGCATCAGTTTTCCGTAAATGTATGGCTTGGGGTAATTGATGATCATTTAATCGGTCCATATTTCCTCCCACAACGACTAACAGGCGAATCTTATCTTAATTTCCTACAGGAAGAGTTACCTGTTCTTCTTGAAGAAATTCCTCTACAGCTGAGACAACACCTATGGTACATGCATGATGGTGCACCAGCCCATTTTAGCATTAATGTACGTAATCACTTAGACACAGTATATCCAAATCGTTGGATAGGTAGGGGAGGTACGGAACATTGGCCTGCTCGATCGCCGGATTTAAATCCTCTTGATTTTTGCATTTGGGGTTTTCTTAAGTCATTAGTTTATTCCACTCCCGTTGAAAATGTTGATGACCTGAGGAATCGAATTATAGTCGGCTGTGAGACAATAAGAAATATACCAGGAATATTTGCGCGAATACGACAATCAATGAGGCGAAGAGTTGAATCTTGTGTCACGTCTGAGGGAGATCATTTTGAACATTTGTTGTAGCTTTGCGCCTTTTCAAAATTTTATTAGTGTTATATTCTGTTATTGTTCTGGTTTAATGTTATTGTATTAGATAGTCTTGATAATGTATTAAAGAAATAAAAAATACGCGTTAAGATTTTTTGCATCAAAACGGCGCCCCATACGAAGAAAAGGCAAGAGAAATTTTTTTTCACAAATTGAACGAGGAATTCAAAAATGATTTTTAATTTGTAATATCTCAGTGGCGTACCATTTTTTTTTTAAATTGAAATTATTACCCGTGCGCGCGCCAATGATGAACATAAAATTCTTAATTATGTGTCAAAAAATGCGCAATAACTGCCTCTTAAAACCCACCAAATTTCATTTGCACATCTCGACCGGTTTCAGAGCAATAAATTAAATCGTCAGTTTTTAAGAAAAACTTTGACACCCCGTATCTCGGAAAACGAATCATTTGCGGATAATACGTTTATAAGCAAACTTCCATTATTTTCTCATGTAGAATGACCCCCTGAAATTTGTCGCACTTATTTACTAACACCCTGTATATTGGCTTCCACACTTTTACCGTGAAGTGAGGCAATTCTGGTCGCTTGCTTATCCAAATAAATAGATTGGGCGCAATTCTACGGTCTCCCAGATGTCCGGACTTAAATCCTATATATTTCTATTTGTAACATAAACCGCAAGAGACGGATTTTTCCAGTGAATTCACAGTACTAGTACAGACATTAGAAACATTAACTAACTTGTTGCATTTCCTTGTGACTATCTATCTATAAAAACTGTATTATTAAAGGTTCATATATCCCAGAATTTTAATGAATATTGTTAATTTTGTTATTCATTTCATCTATACTATCCATTTCTGGCTCATGATGAAACCTCATTGTCCCTAATACGAACTGAAAGTAAGAATACGATCAGATAAGAGATAATTTAATGAAATGCCCAATTTAAGTTTGGACTGAACAAATGCAGGAAATCTAGCGTGTGTTTGCTCTAATATATTGTTAAATTGACTTCAGTTTAGCGAAGGGTGAACATGAATTTAATTATTCTGGAGGTTCGCCAACTTTTCCTATCATTTCGGAGGCTATTGTTTCCCATTTATGGTATTGTAGTCGTACCGAGAAAATTCTATGTTTATAAAGTGATTGAGTACAATCTTGTACTTCCCACTTGACTAGTGTTTTTATCACAGTCATTTTGTGCAGTTTTTTTATATACATCTAAATAGGAACTGTTGATTTCGATCATAATAAGTTAATAAATTGGTACGAATTATAGTAATTTATATATAATAGTCTGAAAACGGCGTCTTTTCAGCACTGATTTTAATTTCGAAAATAAGAAAAAATCGCGAGGAGCCAGGTATGGCGAATAAGGAGTGAGGGAGGCCAGTAATCTGATATTTGGCACAAAACTGACGAAATTAATAGAGCTTAGTACTCGGGCGCATTGTCATAGTGCAAGAACCACGAGTTGTCTCCCTACAACTATGGTCTTGTTTTGCAGATTTTTTTCACATAATCGTTGTAAAATGCCTTGATAGTACACACGGTTCACTGTTTCGCCTTGAGGCAAGAATTTAAAATGCACAATTCCATTAAATTCGAAAAAAAAACATCACTTTGACATCGGAATGAGACTAATGTGCTGTCTTGGACCGTGAAGATCCTTTGCCAATCCATTGTGATGATTGAACTTTTGTCTGAATGTCGTAGCCGTAAGCCCAACTTTCGTATGCCGTTATGATCCTTTGAATGAATGTTTCATCATCATTGTTCAAGGAGTTGCCGACAAACGTCCACACGATTTTCTTTTTGTTGTTCAGGTATCAAATGAAGAACAAATTTTGTTTCAATTCAATACTTGCTCAATTTTTCAGTCAAAACTTCATGGCATTACCCAATTGAGATGTTAACCTCTTCTGCAATTTCTCTGACAATCTCAATTCTCAATCGGTGATTTGCATGCATGTAATCTTTGAATTTCTGAACCTAGGAGTCTTCAGTTGAAGTCCTTCCTAGTCGAGTAACGTCTCCGTAAGCTTGTTTCAAAATTTGACGTTGCATCACAAATTTCAAAAATCGTCAGTAACACTTAAACGTTGCTTTCAAATAAAAATATCACGAAAACTACATGATACATCAAAATCCAAGAACATGTGGTTCTAGAAGAGGTTATGCGCAATACAATGCTGCCAATCGCATATCACTAAATATCTTTAAATATTAAAATTGAAAATATTGACTTTTTGCATAAAACACGAAATTAAAATTTTGTCTCTAACAATAAAAAATAAAAAAATTAACTAATTACATTCATATGGAACTTGTCAATTTATCAATGACTACGAAGATTTGGGAGTACTTTGCCGAAATAGGAAAATCCTAGTTTGTAAAACCGATAATAGTCCTTTACGAAACTAGAAAACCCCATTGTAACAATACTTTTATATTCCTTTATACTCAATTCACGTGCCATATTCATGGTTTCCAAAAATATATTATTATTACTGTCTCGAGAAAATTCTTAATCAAAATATTGGATCAAACATTAATAAATATAGTATGAGTTTTAACAAAATATTTCCAAACTTTTCCTACACAATACCAACAGAGGTGGGTTGTGGATAAAGCAATGCTACCTCACTTTATAATAATTTAGTTTCCTACTGCTTGTGACATTAATCAATGCTAAGTTTTCCCTATCGGCTATAGAAACGAACAATAAACCTAGTAAAAATGAGAAAATATGGTATAATGGACTTTAGTAGTAAGTTATTGTTAAAGTTGGTAGAATGTAAAATGGAGCTATAATTCATTGTGTAAATATGTATGTAGCTCTACGTAAAAGAGCCCGCAGCACTTCATAATTAAACTATTTTTAGCCACGTCACGGAACTTCATTTTAACATTTAATGCAGAAAAAATAATTAACAAGAAAAATATAGGATTACTTATACGTTTATTTTTCCTAAATTAAAATATAAACCAAAACAGTGATTTACAAAATCAAGACAAGGTATAAAATTAATAGGTGCCTAAAATGTTCTGTTGTTTTTACACATAAGATTGTATCCTAAAAAAGAAACACGTTATTGTTTCCAAAGAAATTCCTGTTTTAAAAATGTGACCACTTTCTTGATTTTATATACGAGATGTTAAATTTAGTGGAGAATTTTAAAGTAACCTCAATGTTTTAAAATATCAAAATTGAGACAGTTAGTAACTCCAAGAAGGTGGTTGTAAATGTGAGGTTTCAATTGTGTTGTGTACAAAAAGAAATACTTTTTTCAAATCATCTAGGTAGCTCAAACTCATTAATGATTCTTGTAATTATATTAAAAACGGCTTAACAAATAATAATTAATAAAAAACCATAGTACTTAGATCAGGAATTAAGAGATTATAAAATTTTGCTGAAATTTTGTTTCCATTGGATTATGAATGAATTTTAACTATTCTGTTTGGTTCAACATTGGAAATGGTACTATTTGTAGTATTTGATTTTTCTTGGCGTTTTGGGAAACAGCCAGAATTCCATGGGTCTAACTCCACACAGAGTTTAGGTATGAACGGTACGTATTTTAAATAATAATGTTTCTGTCTTAATTACGGAAATCATAACTGCTTGAATTGAAATGAAATGAGGCAAGTATTTTAGAAAACAATAAAGTAGTAATATTTCTAAGAGATTGAAGAAAAGTAGAAAATTCAATAAAGGCTATATTCTTATATCCATAAAGTTAGAGTACCTACCTACTCAATTTTTTAAAAATCAAATTTGGCAGTACCTATATTTATGAAAAATTTATATATTCAGAAAGGTACAACAAACACTATTTTTTGACGTAGATGCCTTTAATCTCAATGCACTTTGTGAGCCCAGGGATGAGCTTTCTGATACACCAAGTGTTTCAGTAATTATTTCATGCAGAAGAGATCTGGAAATTTGTGGAAAAACAGAGTTGATCTCGTCCAAAGTTTATCAACAGTCACCATGAAGCATTTATTCGATCTGGTTCATCATCTCATCAGTCACGATTGATGAGAGCCCACATCATGAACGTTCCTTCTGCCAGTTTTATACTTACGACACTACTTGTACACATTAGTACGATTCATCACACCATCTCCATAAACAGTTCTGTTTTGTTAAAAATCTGCACCGACGTCTATCCCTTTGCGAGAAGAAACCGGATAACGTTTCTTGCCTCGCAGTTGGCGGGATTGGAATAGCGGTACTTATTTCAACACGCCACTACAACAACAGTTCTCAACTGAGAGACAAATGGGCGCGCGATTTGCTCCTAATACCTTGGCCTTAAATGCAGTATTACCAATTTTGTCGAAAACAAAAACCATAGAGCATCGAGGTCTCATTAATTTTTGTGGATATACCTCGTATTTACAAGTAAAACTGTTTTTCTTCTTCAGGATACAGTGTATACGAGTAGTATTTAAAAATGTTAAAAGTAGTCTTACGTTAACTTGTATTAAATGAATTGACTAATTGAAAATACATATATTATCAACAAATAGAATACAATGGACACATGGAGAGGAGAAATTAGAAGAATTCTTAATTCATCTGCATAAGAGACACCCAAAAATCAAGTTCGCAATGAAACTGGAAAAGGACCAACCGCTAAGCGCTCTAGCAAAGCGAAATACAATAATAAAGTAATGTTTATTTCTACATACTTAAATCAAATCTAGTTAAAAATCTTCCAGATTTTTCGTGCTTATATACATTCCGTAACAATACAATTTTATTAAATTTTACTGAATAATCGTAAGATTTGCAGTTTGGAAAATATAATGTAACGTGGTCATATGCCAACATATAATACAATATACAATAATGTCATGTCATGTGATGTACCCAAAACGTGTAAACTTGAAAGCAATCTAAAGGATGGCCACTATGCAGTGTACGTGAGGACATCAAGTAATCATGTCCGTGACATATTTTTGTCCTAAATATTATCAAAATCTAAAAACATATAAAATATCTATTTGACGATAAGATATCTCTCAAAAATGACCCAAGCTAGCAAAAGCAACAATTTTCTATCTTTAATAACAATCTAGAAACATGACATGGCATCGAAAATGCAATGCATAGGTATAAGCAATAAGTATAATATCGGGTGTCCCAAAATTCATGCAAGATTTGAATTTTGCGCCAACACAAAACATTGAAACAGTTCATGAGAGTGTTGCTGAGAGTCCAAGAACATCAATTCAGCACCTTGGTCAAGAATTGGATATTTCAAGAAGCTTTCTACAGCGTATTCTCACGAAAGTTTTGCATCTTTACGCCTACAAAATTCAATGGACTCAAGAATTGAAGCCTACTGGCCAAGCAGAGACAAGAGAGTTCGTTGAATTGCTTATGGAACAACAAGTGATTGACTTTCTTTAGCGCTGAGGCTCATTTTCATCTTGATGGCTTCATTAGTTGAAATTGTCGCATTTGGGGTTCAGAAACTCCATGAGTGATTGTTCAGAAACAATTGCATCTACAACGTGTCACTGTCTGGTGGAGATTTTAGGTTGGAGGCATCATACGACCACTCTTCTTTGAAAATGCGACTGATCAGGCAATAACAGTTAGTAGCTATTGCGACATGTGGTGTCAACAAGACGGAACCATATGCCATACACCAGAGAAGCAATTCAATGACTGCATGGGTCATTTTCTGGTCGTGTAATTTCCCGTTTTGGCTATCAGACTTGGTAGCTTTGATCATACGATATAACGTCGTTAGACATTTTTCTTTGGGTTTTTTTTTGAAGTCTAAGGTTTATGCCAACAAGTCCAAGGCCCACGATTTGAAGGATGAAATTGAGCACTGTATCAACGAAATTAAGCCGCATTTATGCAAAACGGCCATGGAAAACTATACCATAACCCTATACTTTATGAATCAATAAAAAAATTATATTTTTTAATTATAAACCTGTATTTCCTATCAAAATTACTTCTTGCATGTATTTTTGGGGCACCCTTTACTTATGATAAATGTTTACTCCATATTTAAAATAAATTAATTTATTTCATACAACGGAAAGAATACATTTTGTAGCCTGAAAACTCATAAAGTGGAACGTGTACATATGAGGCTTGCATTAAATTAACATACAACGTATTTGTTCAGACATTAACACCACAATAAAACGACCATTAACTTTACGGGTTTTTTCAGACACACGCCACACAAAGAGGTGCATGACTAATTCCTCATCGCTAGATCCCTGTAATTTTTTGGTCATTAATAACGAAAGGTACGGAACTTCACGGTACACAAGTACGAGAACGTTGACTTAGGTCACTCAGGTCTGCCAGCCAATCAAGCAATAAATAATAAATTAAATAATGATGGCTGCAGAAAATACCTGCATTCTAGTTTCCAGCATATTAATAATTTATGCTGAAATGCAGTAACATCTGCCTGTAGAACACGAAATATGGAAGTAAATGAATTTTAGATCCACCACTAAGTATTCAAATACTGCTGGCTACTTGAAAGTAACAACGTATTTCTAAGGAAATTGTATAGTTAAATATTTTAAGTGGTTGATAAATGAAGTCATTTCATTACGGGATATTTGAAATTATTGTTTGTGGCTGAATTTAAATACTTGCCTTAGTTAAGCAGCTTGTTATATAGGAAAAAATAATTAGGGTATAATTTAGCCTCCATGCCGGAAGGATTCCATTTCGAAATTATTTGTCTAGTACTAAAATAAAAAATACAAGAAGTGTATACTTTAGACAAAGTTCTTGTTAGTCTGTTTGTGTGATGACTATATTTTTAATTGTTAAAGACTTACATAATGCATTTATAATACAATTTGCTTCCAATTATTTTCTAATAGAGGCAGTGATACATGGTATCAATATCAGCGGTTTTCAGACGATCCAGAAAAATAAGTAAACGATTTAACATTTCCAGGAAAACTGCATATACTGATAAAATTATTGTATAGAAGACCTCCATTGTCCGACGAGGTGTTCCCCCCATTAAAACAAACAACAACCGAAATCAATAACGGGACGTTGTAATAGCGAGTCCAGCCCTACAGAGCTTAGTCCGAGAACAAGACACGATATTTTGACAATTATATACCTATGACAGTTGATTGTTACTTACCTGTCACGGCCAACTTAAAATGTGCGAAACAAATGGGAACACCACTTTAGGAGAAACAGATTTGTTTTTTTTACTCTTTATTAAGATATTCAATTAGTTCAAACAAATTCTATCAAATGAAGTCAAACAACATTCTTCGATACCAGAAATTTAGTATGCAAAAGACATTAAACCTTACAGACAAGATTGTAAAAACATGTGAGAGTTAATAATAGAATACATATATTTATAAAACAGAATTAATGATGAAAATTTTTTTGATTACAATATTAAAACAGTTAATAGTGTCGGAATTAGTAATATTAATAAGAAAAAAAAAGACCTTTTAGTCCAATTAAATGAGCCTTCAAATCGCAATTTTAGTCAACTTGACTGAATTTTCTATATAAATTAGTTTGTTATACAGGATGTTAAAAAAGAGTGTAAAATATTTAAGGAGGTAATAGTCTGAACCAAAATAAGCAGAAAAGTCTCAATAAACAAGGGTCCGCAAAGTAACGGTTGCGGAGATATAGAATGTTTTATGTTTTTAGACCCTTTTTTTTATTTTGCAAAAACGTTGTGTATTTGCTTAAAATAGTTGGTTGATGTTTAGTGAAATAAACAGTACGTATTTGACAGTTGTTCTCAGTGCACAAGTTTTCTTTCGCTACGGATGGTTACTCTAACGCAGAATTAACAGACATGCATTTCATGTATGGTCGAGCTAATGGGAACGCCACCGAAGCGCGACGTCTTTATGTTGACGCTTATCCAAATCGCCAGATTCCTTCACAACGCATGTTTGGAAGAATTCACCAAAGATTGCGTGATACCGGTTCCTTGAGCAAACAGTGCCATTTATCCGGAAGACCAAGGTCGGTATCCACTCCTAGAGCAGAAGAAGAAATTCTAGCACTGGTAGAGCAGAATCCAGGTACGAGTGTGCGGAGAATATCAGCCGAGGTAGGAATTAGTGGTCCTCTTGTTTGGAGAATCCTTCACGAGCAACTGCTTTATCCATACCATGTGCAACGAGTACAGGCCTTAAATCCAATAAATGATCATCAAGCACGTTTGGTTTTTTGCCGCTGGTTTCTACGTCATGATGCTGAAGACCCTCGTTTTCTTGCAAACATTCTTTTTACTGATGAGGCCGGGTTCACAAGAAATGGAGTGTTTAATTTTCACAATACGCATATTTGGGCCGACGAAAATCCTCATGCTCTAATAGAATCTGGACATCAGGCACGTTTTTCATTAAACATTTGGATGGGTATTGTAGGTGACAGGTTTCTAGGTCCTGTTGTTTTACCAAACCGATTAACAGGCGCTGCTTACCTCAACTTTCTGCAGAACACACTGTATGAGTTTTTGGAAGACATTCCTTTGAATCAGAGGCAACAAATGTGGTTCCAGCATGATGGTGCTCCAGCTCATTTTTCCATGGCCGTTAGAGAGCATTTACACCAAACTTTTCCACATAGATGGGTAGGAAGGGCCGGACCTGTTTTATGGCCTCCAAGATCGCCTGATGTGAATCCTCTAGATTTCTTTGTTCGGGGATATTTGAAGACATTTTTGAATGGTACTCCTGTAAATAGCCTGGAAGAGCTGCAGCTACGGATTAATCAAAAGTGTCGAGAAATCCAAACCAAGGAGAGTGTTTTCGAAAGAGTTCGAATATCGTTGAGACGAAGATGTCGTGCTTGCTTGGAAATAGACGGAGGGCACTTTGAACATCTTCTGTAACTTTGTTTTTTGTTTGTTAAAAGCTTCCTTTGTGGGTTTATTCCCAATAAAATAAAATGTTTGAAAAACGAATAGTGGTCCATATCTCCGCAACCGTTACTTTGCGGGCCCATGTTTATTAAGACTTTTCTGCTTATTTTGGTTCATACTATTACCTCTTGAAATATTTTACACTCTTTTTTTAACACCATGTATAATAACAATAAGTGACAGTAACAATTTCAATTTTTTAATCGTTAATTTTTATTAAATCAAATTATTAAAATTAAATTAAATTGAATTAAAATTTTCTTAATTGAAATATTTAAAATAATGAAAAATTACTTTCCAAATTTTGTTTTACGACAAAGATAAAAAATCATATTCGCTTTGCGAAATTGTTACATCTTTTTTATTAACAATTGAAAATGTATCTATTTCTCTGAAAAGAAAGTTTACATTTTTTAGAGTAGATTAAAAAAAATTAAATTCATTAATTTTTCTGCTTTTTTTTATTTTCTTAAATTTCTGAAATCATCCCTTAACTTCTAGCCACTCTAACTCTGTTAATTTTAATAGTAAGTACAAGAAAAAGTCAATAGAGTATTTTTATGTAGAATTTTATGCTCTACAACTTTTATAAGAATTTTTTTTCTGCCTCTTACCCCTCTTGAGTTATGTTGAAAAACCCCTTTATTTTATCTTTTATCACCCCTGGCCGGGGGTTGAAAGAAAATACTGTCACTTATTGTTATTTAACATATTACCTCAAACTAACTTACTTATATAAAAAATTAAGGCAAGTTGACCAAATTGCGATTTAAAGGCCCATTTAATTGGACTATGTATTTCTCGAGTTTTGTTTGCAGTATTTGGAAGTTTGCCTTACATTACGAGAAATATTCACTGTATCAATTAGTTATTATCTTCGCAAGCAGTGAAAGTAGTTGTATTCAGTCGTTGAATGAAGACAGCATCTCATCTTATTGAAATTGATCGAGACATTAACGAGCCAAATAATAAATACCCACCAATTTCGTATGCAGTGCAGTTATGATTTAATTTATGTAAGCTATAAAAATAACAAAAGATAACAAAGTCCTCGAGAACTGCAGCTTCATGCAGTATTATTAACTTAAGACAATATCACATTTTGGTGCATTTTAAATGCAAATATCTTTCCGCGCATAGAATCTTAATGATGGCTGATAGAACAAAAGAAGCACTTATCCCGCTCCCTATTTGTTCTGGACGGAGAATTGTTTCTTGCTTTAATATGCAGCCCCATTGAGGCAAGAGCCTCGTTATTTGTTTATTCAGAATGAGCTTATAAAAATTCAATGGCCAACCGCAGAAATGTATAATTCGTTCGAGAGCCGTTTAGTGCTATCTTCATGCAAATCATGTGAATGAGATTTTACTAAAGCTGATAAGAACGGTTCTGTGGAATCCATTTAGATTGAGTACAGTTGCAGAAATGGTAAACAAATAAAGTACATGTATTTAGACCAACACATGCAGATTGTGTTTTTCTATCATTTTTCGCATACCACCTACAGCTGCTATTTCTGGAGACAGAGACTTCATAAATGATTACAAGCCGCGTGATTAGTAGTTTTGTTGAAACAGTAATTTTATTTCCTTTGCGTTGACAATTAAATTTTGGTAAAATTAAAATTACTACAACAATAAGATCAATATTATGTTAAAATATTTTGTTTTACAGACTGGTGTAAAGTGTCACATTTCATTCACCAATCGGCGGATTATCTCCAGCGTAGACGGAATGGCTTGTCACTATTCATAGTAAACGAATCATTATGACTGTTGAGGCTAAACTGACATTCGCGCATTTTTCAGTAGCGTCCGTCGTCCGTGTCTATTGTCATTTGAATTCATTTGCTTTATAAAAACAATTGCATTGACACCCATACAAGGTAACTGGTGTGCAGCAATTATTTCCCATAGTCTATGGCAGACCATTACAGTACTGTAAATGGTATACAGAGTCATTCACAACTTGTGCAAACAAATTTGGGAATAGATGCGGCATGAGAAATGGAGTCAATATCGTAAAAAGCAATTATAAAATCCTTATAGTTTCCGAGAAAAAAATTATTGAAGTTGTAGTACTTTCAACCAATACATAGCTGAACAAATGTAGTCTCTATACGTTATTCGCAATATGCGTGGAGAGCCACGTGGCCTCAGCGACTCCGAATATTGAAGTACCATTTTAAAATCGTCGTTGCGATAGTGTTTACCTGTTATCTGTGGTGTTTACAATAGTTTTTTAGTAGTTAGTGTCAAAAATGGCTTGCGTGTACAACAACTCGGAGTTGATGGATATAGTTTTAATTTATGGTGAAGCAAGACAACATTTGTGTTAGTTCGTAGAAACTGAGTAAGGCGGACCCAAATGTGTTTACCTACACGTTGGTGGATAAAATTTTGAACAGGTATGTCAAATTATCTTATTATTTAAAGACACAAATTAATTTTATTAATTAATAACAACAATAACGGCAAAAGCTGGGAAATTTGCTGATATAAAATAGGTGCTATACAATTATATTTATATATTTCTTTTCTTGCGAGTTTTGTCCGTTTTTATCACACTTTGCCGCCATGTCGGTCGCATTGGGCAAGGCCAGGTTTTACAGTGGACTAGTTTCCAGTGCCGTGCAGAAGTGTATTTTTAAATCAATTTCGAACTGCCCTTTTTGATTTTTTTCTTTACTAAATTGTATTTGTAAGAGTTCTCTGTACATCCAAAATTTTTTTTTTGATAAGTTCTGAATCACCTTGTATAGCCAAAATTATAGAATCTGGGCTGCAAAAAATCTTCATATATTTATGAAAATCTTGTTTACATCCCTTAAAAGTAGGTTTTGTTTTGTAGCGATATCAAGAAGATGTATAATAGGGCCCACATTTTTCTATTAAAACTATAAATGCTAAAAGTTATCAAGCCCGTAATTTAGAGCCATTTTTAGTACAATTATATGATGATGAGTTGCAAGTAGGTTACTTTCAACAATATGGGGTAACTAAAAAAATATATAATCCATGTGCCAAAACATGCAGAATGTTCCATTTAAAAAAGTCGGTTTATATTTGATATCTTGATATGTTACAAAATTCTGGCATTGTATGCAATGTATAAGGAATGTTCAAATACTTATGGTTTCTTGAAAAATCATATGTTTTCCTATAGGCCAAAAAATGAAATATTTTTCGAAATGTTCAAATTGTTTTTAAATTTGATGGATATGTACAAGTATTTTATGTAATGTAATGTGTTAATACTTTTCTGCAAAGCTCTATTTAAAATTCATAAATCGCTATAAAATGCAACAAGTAATTTTGTCTGGAAACTATTCTGCCTTTAAACTAATTATAATGAGTCTACAAACGATAAGATAAAAATAGTTGTATTTATTCATCCGCATAATTTTTTTCTTCTTGAAATAATTGCAAAGACATTCATCACAGAGAGTAAGGACTGTAAAATACGCCATAACATGGCTGGCTTGATGATGACATCGGGAATTTCAGTTTACCCTCAAAGTGTTTGTCAACGCATTAACACGCAACTTTTCATTTACAGTTATTGTTAGAAAATAGATAGATATTATTTGGGATGTATTTTTAGATTCCATTAATTACTATCTGTAGGTATATTTTCTTCTATATTCATCATGAAAATAGTGGTATTGCTTCCATGATCAATCTGCATATATATTCCTGGTTTAAATTGTCTTAATTTTTACTAAATACTTATTTCCTGGAATGTACAACCTTCAATAACATGAGAGATGATGTATCTACTTGGAAAATTTCATCGTAATTATGTAAATAGTAACTGATACAATGTTAAATTAATTTTACAGGTACTGTTTGTTAGACATATACAATTATACAAAAATTGAGTGAAATTTCCTTCAGTTACTCAGTAAAAACCTCAATGTCTGTCCACGCTTCACTTTCACTTTGTTACTATGAGTTCATTGCAATCTTATGAGTTGGCAATTAAAAGTAGTTCATAAGTTTAGGTTTAATTACTCAGTAAAAACCTCAGTTTCTATCCACGCATCACTTTCACTTTGTTACTATGAATTCATTGCAATTAAAAATAGTTCATATTAAGGTTTAGGTCTAATTAGATAGCCCCACAAAAAAAAAGTTCTGCGCCAGACATAAGTACATTTTGTATATTTTTTTATGCTAAATCCTAAAATAAGATTTGAATCCGAAAATTCCTGAATAAAAGATGGCGGATGTAAAAATCGGAAAAGCATTCAAAATTTGAAGATTTGATTACTCGGTGGTTTTCAAAGTCGTTATTAGGAAATTCTTTAATTCAAAATGGCGAACCCATTATGTGTGGATTGAAAAGTACCATATAAATTGGTATTTACCGCCCAAAGAAATGTGTTATGAATGTTTCAAAAATTAAGTCATCGAGTAAAAATAAATTTTTCAAAATTTTGAATATTTTTTTTCGATATTTTATGAATATTTAACGTGAAATTGTAGTAATTTTTTTTCATCTTAATCATTGATGTCTAAGGAACAATAAACCTACTCTTTTAATTTTTTACAAAACTTTGGCGATTCAGGAAAGGAAAACGGTATTGAGCTAATAAGTAGTCGTAGATTTTCCAAAACAGCAGAAAAAGCCATATTTTACGTTTTTTCAAATTAGTACTGAGTATAAAAAAAATTCTCAAACATACCAAAAGATCCTTTTGAAGAGGATTGATTCAAGTTTCCAAAACCCAGTTTCCGTTCGCTGTACGATCATTTGTTCATAAGATATCGATGATAAAAAAATAACTTTTCACTCAATAGTCGATGTCTCAATGAGAAATAATCGTACAGTAATAAAAAAAACAAACTGAAGCTGAAAAATCCGGCTAAATGACCCTGGCGTTGATTAAACTAGAAAAAAAACTTTTGAGCCCATGGAGACTTTTCAAAAAAGAAATTTGTAAAATTTTTGCCTGGAATTATTTCTTTTGATTGTGCGATGCTCAAAAAAATTTTTCACCTCAAGACTTTAAACTATAATTTTCAAGCTCCAAGACGCTTCTTTTTTTTCTCGATACGACCATTATTCAGAAGTTACAGCCTTTCAAAAACCACTAAAAATATTTGAAAATTTTTCTGCTGTCTTAATTTTTTGGCTGAGTGTATAATAAACTATCTTGCTATCAGAGGGGGTGTCTTCGATTCTGGGCGAACTCGACTGTAAAATATATGCAAATTCTTGGAGATTCCTGTACGCAAATTCGGTGTCATCGTCGTCCCGATGTAGCAAAGTAGGCACGTTTGAAGTCTGACATGACTGACCGCAAGCCTTTTGCGTGCCAGCCATGCAGTGTTGTAGAATGTTGGCATGTTTGTACGAATTGTATTAAGTAATTGTATAGTCGCCCAGAAAGTTTCTAACCAAATTAAACGGAGCGCCGATGCCAAAACACTTAAACTTAACTATGTTTGCAAACAAAACAGAGAGCTGATTGCCACTGTCTTGCGGAGTTATTGTTGAGAAATCCTAACAGTGTTTTTATGCTTTCTGAGATACGGAGTATTATTAGGTGTCTAATTAAAAAAACAAGTATTTCAAAGTTAAACTAAATAACCAATTGTTAAAAGTATTTAATAAATATTTAATGGGTAGCTACATAATTTATTTCAATTTTGTTATACCTATAAAATTATACAGGGTGTCTCACATTTAAATAGCAGGACTTCAGGAATCAGTAGAGGACCTCATTTTGAGTCTAAAAGTTCCTATACTATATATATGGGTCCTAAAACGCTTCGTTTCTGAGATACAGGGCATTCAATTTTATTTTTGTTTTATTTATTTATTTTTTAACTAAATAACCGCTGACAAAAAAATCATCATATGGCGGCGAAAGACTTAGTATTTGAGGGCAAATAATTTGACACAGAAAATCATGGCATATTAGTTCCAGTGGTGGAGATAGTGGGGTCTCTATGCATATTTTTATAAAAAAAAGTATAGCCGATTTGATATTTTGCAAATGTTTTCGAAAAATATGAAAGGGCATTCAATTTTACCCAGAAAAGGCCCTCTTGTTCAAAGTCGATAGGAGGTGGCATTTTCAAGAAAAACCGAAAACACTGCTTAGAAATCAAATCAGACTTGAAATGTCATTCTAATATTGACATTTGCGCTTATTTTATTATAGTTTCTAATTGTGTGTAGAGTATTAAACAAAATTGCAACAAATTCAAAATGCCGTTTCAGTTTACGAACCAAGAATGCGCAGATATTCACTTCATATACGGGTTTGCCAATGGGAACTCGGCAGAAGCTGCTAGGCATATCGGAGAAGATTTCCTAATAGAAGACAGCCGCACCCACACGTTTTTATTAATGTTCATCAACGTTTCGCTAATGACTAGTGATGGGCATTATCGACAAATTTTGATAATCGAGTTATCGGTAATCGAGTACATCTAATAATCGAGCGATCACTCGAGATACGAGATATTGGTCATTTTCATCCCAGCGGCGCACAAATATGTTTGTATTAGTTATATATTACTTATAAGCGTAGCTAAAAAAAAAAAAAAAGCTCACGCACTTCAAAACCTAACCACTTTTTCGTTTTATTCTAAAAAAAAGGTTACAGCAATCAATGACTATTTGCAGTATGCACTAACATTTTGGGGTGCAACCGTAAGGTAATAATCACTCGAGTGGTGGGAGTAAACATCTCGAGATATCACGAGTGATCTCAATAATCGAGTCCAACTCGATTTTTCACTCGAAATCTCCCATCACTACTAATGACGGACTGAATCTGGTCCATAGGGATCGCAACATAATTAACGTCAATATTGGCAGAAATAGGCGGAATCAGCGAATCTTGCACGAATTTGACAGAGATCCCACGACGAGTACCAGAAAAATTTCCAGGATTATTGGTGTTTCCAGGTGCACTATTTCTAGAATATTAAGACGAGATCATAGACATCCCTACCACTTACAACCTGTTCAGGGTTTACGTCCGGGTGACGAGGAACATAGAATAGCTTTTTCTCGGTGGATTCTTAACTCAATTGAAAACGACGGAAATTTTTTATCACACATATTATGGACCGACGAGTCATGTTTTACTCGTCGAGGTGTGACAAATTTACACAATCAGCATGAGTGGGCACATGAAAACCCGCATGCAATCAGACCACGAAATTTTCAGCACGAATTTAGTGTTAATATTTGGCTCGGCGTTTATAACAATTGTCTTTTCGGCCCTTACATCTTACCTCAACGACTGAATTCTGCGAATTTCTTAGAGTTCTTAGAGACCGAGAGTGCCAACATGTGGGAGGAAATTCCTCTGAATTTAAGAATGCGAGCATGGTTTCAACTTGATGGCTGTCCAGCTCATTTTGGCCGAAATGTCAGGAACTGGTTGAACACCCACTTTCCCGAAAAATGGATTGGCCGCGGGGGTATCGTTGCATGGCCTCCCCGATCCCCTGATCTGACACCCCTAGATTTTTTCCTCTGGGGTTTTATTAAAGAGAGAGTTTATACCACTACTGTGGACACAAGGGATGAACTTATTCGTCGGATTCGGAACGCATGCAGTGAAATCAGAGACAATAACTTAATTCAAATGAGACGTTCTATTCAGCGTCGGTGTCAGTTATGTATCGAAGAAAATGGTTTACATTTCGAACATTTGCTTTGATGTAATATGGTTTTCGTTATTTATTTTTGTATTTATTTTCATTTAATTAATTAAAAACAATTTTAACCGAATTTTTGAACTACATATTTAATTTAGTTGTAACACAATGTTTAAAAATTATTATTTGACTTCTAAACAGTATTTTCGGTTTTTCTTGAAAACGCCACCTCCTATCGACTTTGGACAAGAGGGCCTTTTCTGGGTAAAATTGAATGCTCTTTCATATTTTTCGAAAACATTTGCAAAATATCAAATCGGCTATACTTTTTTTTATAAAAATATGCATAGAGACCCCTCTATCTCCACCACTGGAACTAATATGCGATGATTTTCTGTGTCAAATTATTTGCCCTCAAATACTAAGTCTTTCGCCGCAACATAATGATTTTTTTTGTCAGCGGTTATTTAGTTAAAAAATAAATAAATAAAACAAAAATAAAATTGAACGCCCTGTATCTCAGAAACGAAGCGTTTTAGGACCCATATATATATAGGAACTTTTAGACTCAAAATGAGGTCTTCTACTGATTCCTGAAGTGCTGCTATTTAAATGTGAGACACCCTGTATATTAATACCAAATTCACGTATTAGTCCAGGCTGTATCGTCGCTCCCGCTAGGAACATGATTCTCATTCGATTTTTTTTCATAATCTTACTAAAAAATGACCCTTAAAACATATCCGCATGGTGCCAGACGTAACTTATGGTAAAAAATTGTTTAAACAATAATTTTTCTTTGAACAAATTCATAATTTTCGATTTTTTTTTGGGGTATCCTGAACAAAAAAGGTCCTATTCAACTTTTCTCTAAAATTTATCATTTTCGAGATATTAACGATTTTTTGTTCGAAAAACGCGATTTTAACCATTTTCAACGTCAATAAACTATATTAAAAATTGCAATTTTTAGCACTGCCAAAATTCTTAAATAATCTTTGAACATCCCTTAACAAAAATCCGAAGAGTTACGCCGGCATATTTTATTCTGAAGGCTTTTTTTTATTGTTAATAAGGCGCGCGCGCCGCGTTTCTCGACCGCTCTTGGCCGCCTCCGTATACTGCGTCTCTCGCACTCACTCGGAGAAATGCCATATACCCTTGTTAAAATCTCTTGATTTAACTAAATTTTGATATTACAGGACTGATAATGGAGCATAATATAATATATAAAGGGTGTAACGTAAAGGTTGGGAATAAATTAAACGGTGGATTTTTTATTAAAAAAAATAAATAAATATTTGTCATATAAAGTTATGCTCTACGGGTTTTCTTTTCCAAGCTATAGGGCGCTAAAAAAATTTTCATATTCAATCATATTCAATGCAAAAGTCTTTTTTCAATGCCTATTTGAACATGTTCGGTGGCTGAGTCAAAGCATTCTTCATAATGTTTTTGTTATTTTTATTTACCAATGTTAGCAGTGGGAAAAAATGGTATTTACCAAAGTTTTATTTACGGAAAAATTACAACAACTAGAAATATAACGCAAGAGGGTAATTTTGTTTAAAATAAAAAGTGGATCATAACAAAATATCAAAAAAATGTGTTTACCAGTGGCGTACCGCTATTTTCTTCGAAAAACCTTACGGTACAATCCGTGCGCACGCCACTGAGTAACTTACGAAGTCAATCTTTTTCCAGTTACTAGGGGAATATCAAATTAAGCTAAGGCTAAAATTTCGTTCCATTATCTTATAATGTTCGAAAGTTGTTGCAGAAAAACTAAATTTTTTTAAACATTTTAGCGCCTTGTAGCTTGGAAAATAAAACCCTTAGAGTATAATTTCATATGAGAGAAATTTATTTTTTAAACCAAAAAATCCACCGTTTAATTTATTCCCAACCTTTACGTTACACTTTGTATAAAAAATAGTATCAATTAAACATGAATTAAACATAAACGCAGTTAACATTGTTATGGTACCACTGACTTAAAAACAGAACAGATCATTTGAACAAGGATAACGTTCTAAGTTTTGTTTTTTATATTTATTCGTGAAAAGATATTATTTTCTTTACATGCATTTTTTAAATATTGATCTTTTATAACTACTTTTTATATTCACCTAGTTCACACTTAGTTATTTCTTTGTGTGAACTTATTAAATTTTTTATGCAAACGGCTCCAAAGTCTAAGAAATTAGGAAAATGTGACAACAGACTTTTTTAATAAACGTGTTGCTTTAGCATAGTGTACACAAACATTCCAAAAAAAAAGTCATAGGCGTAGAAAACTTGTAAACCAAGATTTCACCTATAAATAGGTATGTACTTACTTTTATCTGAAGATAATTCCTTTAAAATACGTACATTCTCTAACTGTAGTTAGTGGCTACAGAAAATTATTCAAAATTCTAAACACTTTTTTTATCTAGCAAGTTAATTCCGGCTTTTTATGAAACCTGCATATTTAGTTTTACCGTTTAAATTGCAATTTTACTATAATTAATTGCCGTTCTAAATTTATGCCGTATAAAAAAATGCAGTTTATATTCAGACTAGATATAAAAAATGGTACCTCGTTGTATTGTCTTTATAATTTTATACTGACATTTTTAGGAATTACCCAGTCCAACCTTTATTTTAATTACTTTTACAATTTTTTTTATTTTTGCTTTTTTACCTGAAAAATGTTCCCTTGTGAAAATTTGTGTACTTTTCCCCTCTATTTAATACCTACCAGTCAGTAAAATTCAAAACGCTTTTTCTGTTGCAATAAGTTAATTCCGCCTTTTTTTTATAAAACCTACGTATTTAATTTTACCGTTTTAATCGCAATTTTACTATAACTGCCGTTCTAAATTTTTTTCCGTATAAAAAAGATGTAGAATTAGTGACGCAGTTACTATACTCAGATAGATAAAAAAAATTATACTTCTCTATTGTCTTTATTGCAATTTTGTACTGTTACTATATGGAATTACCCAGTTTATTGTTTTTAACGTAAACACCAGTAAAACAGATGTGCTCGTAAAAACATTCACTCCAAATTCAATAATAATTTTATTTTTAGTTTTGTTATCTTTCACACAATATTTAATTGTCTATTACACCGTTCAGTAACTTTTCATTACTTACTTGTCTTTTTATGACAATAGATTATGTTTTTAACAAATTTGTGCTTTTGTTGAAAGATCTTTACGAAATTCATTCTGAAACCATCTTTCTTATCAACAATATCATTTAAAAACACGACGAATGTGATTTTAATTATTAGCTTAACAACTGAATGGGTGAAAGTTAAAGGTGATAAAATGTTTTCAAAATTAACATCAATGAATTATTGATCCTCAAAGAAGAATTATTTTCTTTTCCCTTATCTAAATAAATGCAATACGCAGAAAATACAATTGCACTTGCTGCATTTATTTTGTTTGATAGTAATGAAGATAAGATACTAAGACAACTAAACTAAACTACTATAACGTTATGGGAGATTTTGTAGCATTTTTTAACAACTGGCAAATTCGAAAACAAAGTTGTAGATTTATATACATTTTAATTCAAAGTATTCGTCAAATATAGACACTTATATACGTCAGTTCTCTAGTTTTCTCATTAAATAAATACAATAATATGTACAAGTCTGTCTCTGATCCGAAGCTTCGCATCGATCAATTTATTCGATACGTATCTAGGAGCGTCCTAACATCTACCCATGCATTTCATTGTCATTTATGCGTGTGTGAATGACTGAGTGAGTTTTACCAAAACCATACCAAATAAACAAGTTTTATTTTTTCAATAGCAAGGTTTTTAGGATTGTATAAACACCTACTAAAACAAGTGAAATAAAATTTAATTATCTTCAGTGTTATCCTCCATGAATTTGCACAGAATAAAATAAAGAATTTGAAACTGTACCTATCGCTACTAACGCAAAAAAGATATATTTTTTATGTTGCATTTTTTTGCCACCACTTACTTGCCAGGCTTTCTGGTTAATTGTTCGCTTTAGTTGTAAATTGGAGTTCGAAACGTTACTATTGTGTCAAAATCAATTTATTTACTGAATTGCAATGGCATTGTCGGAAAGGCAACGCATCGAAATCTTGATATTGCTTGGATGTGGAGACAAAATAAGAAGTCAGGCTGAAGTGCGCGATTTATTTAATGCGAAATATCCCGAAAACTAAATCTCGCAAAGGAAGGGACAGTTAGTAAAATATTTCACAAATTTGAGGAACACGGTACAGTACTGACTTTGCCCACATCTGGACGGGCACGTGCTTTGAATGAAGAAAAGAAATTAGACATTGCATTAGAACTTGTTGAAAATCCTCATACTTCAACTGTTTCATTGGCCCGCAATCACGATGCTTGTCGAACTGCATGCAATTCGAATGTTTCTGAAACAAGAGAAATACCACCCCTATAAGGTATGTCTTGTCCAAGAGCTTTTGGAAGACGATTATGATAGGCGATTACAATTTTGTGAGGAAATGATGAGACGGTGTGACGACAATAATGGTTTTCAACGAGACGTACTTTTTTCGGATGAAGCTACGTTTTATTTAAATGGAGTGGTTAACAGGCACAACTATCGCTTTTGGTCCCAGGAAAATCCACACTGGACATGCGAATCGCATACGCAGCATCCACAAAAAGTTAATGTATGGGCAGGTATCATCAACAACAGAATCTTGGGCCCATTCTTTTTTGAAGAAAATCTTACTGCCGCACGCTACCTGGATTTCCTAACATTTGACCTGATACCTGCTCTAGCTGTGATTTTCCCTCATGAAATTGATCCAGATATACCGAATGAAAGAATTTGGTTCCAACAAGATGGCGCTCCCCCACATTTTGGTATTGATGTTCGAAGATACTTAGATGAAATGTTTCCAAATCGCTGGATTGGTAGACGGGGTACAGTTGAATGGCCGCCAAGATCCCCCGACTTAACACCCCTGGATTATTTTCTTTGGGGATATTTGAAAGAAAGAGTCTACCAGGACAGACCGGATAATATTGAGAATTTAAAGAACAAGATTAGGGCGGAGATGCATAATTTACCAGCTGAAGTCATTCAGAATGCTGTGGACAGCTTTTACTATCGTCTTGGAGAATGCCAAATAGTGAATGGAGGACATTTTCAGCATTTGCGACATTGAGTTTATTTTTGTAAATTATCTAGTTGTTTCAATTTCTAAATGAAAAAAAACTTGTTATTGAAAAAATAAAACTTGTTTATTTGGTATGGCTGGATTCGGTTTTCTATAAGCTTTTCAACGAGCCCCCTCATGCCTTATGTTTCCATTTGAAAAAAAAGTAGGGGTAGGTGGGGGTTAGGGGGTTGAAGAAAAATTAATTATTATATAACCGAAAGATGGGAAAAAATCAAAATCAGTTAACGTGTTTCGGCGTTTTAAAAAAATTAACTCATTCAAAAGATATGAATTTTATTCCGTACTTTTGGCCATCCCTGTATATGAACCAGGCACAAAATGTGTGTGTGTATAAGTATATATGCTGTATTCACCCTTTAATTCTCAATCATTTTTAAATAACTATCTAATCGGTATGCACAAATAAAAATACACAATATAAAAACAATTTGGAGAACAGTTTAAAAATTATTTTTTTTAAAAATATTATTTTTAACGAACTATATATTTAAATTCATAGATTTGTATAAAAACTTCTTTCTCATAAATTAATATTCAAAATTTCGCGCAAGTTGTTAAAACTACAACAGTTCGTTTTAAAAACTGATTATAGTTTTTATACAAATAAAAAATATATTGTATTTTAGTGCAACAATTATAGAGTTTTGTAAAAAAAATCAGTTTAAGTGATTTTCATACTTTATACCTACTAATGAAAATGTACACAATGTTAATTTACTTACTGCACAAAATATACAATGCCTATGTTATTTATTTCAATTGCTCTTGTCGTCAATTTAGGAACAATTGCAAATAAATATTACATAGGTACATTTATTTCTGTGTAGCCATCCAATAAAGAAATAATATTTTCTTCTGAACTACATCTGAAAAGTTGCTAAATACATTGAAAATTTTTCTTGTAACTTTTTAAATAAATAAGTTATGGGTGCATTCTACACTTTTAAAAACCTTCGTCGAGCTATATCACCCAAATCTACGACTGCAAAATCCCGCCTGAGCCATAACGCAAATCGACTTGAATCTACATTAAACCAGGAATTGAAAATAACATGGAAATATTAAAAAGTAGTTTTACTAATTAGTATCCCAGTGTCGAGCAATCCATTCGTTTTTCAATTTCTGTATACTTTAAGTCGCCTTATTTTCTGTTACTATGACTAAGCTATTTTAATTTTTATAATTATTAGTGTATTAACTAATAAACATAACTCTAAAATCCAACTTCTTTATAATTACTTCTTTTTATATTTTTTCAAATATACGTTTATAAGAACCTTGTATAGGATACGTGTGTATAATTATTTTTCTCACAAGTTAGTGACGTTGTCGTTCTAAAATAGTTATCTTAATTTAATGTTATTAAATTAAGTAGAGAACAATAAAATTGCATTACACTCTACTGCGAGTATAAACCGCCAAATTGCTTGGTGGTCTTCTATTCTCGTCAGTACGAAGCGATTTGGCGAACTCGATTCGAATAGGCAGAATTGCGCAGTTGTAGCCGCACGGTTACAAAGACTATCGAACACAGGATTTCGAATGTGAGAGGCAGTTATACGAGGGAGAAAATATAAAAAATGTCATTTCCTGAATTTTTTTACATACAAATATTTGTTGCGTTTAAGTGGACTGTGAGCAAATGGTAGCGATATTAAACTAATAGCAAAAACAACAAATCCAAAGAAAAAAAAATTAAAAACTTACCCAACTGGATGATAATGCCGGTGAGGGAGAGAGAGGAGGGAGAAAAAATGGGAATTATCAAGGGTCACTATTTTCTGTTTGAATATAAACTATATAACCAACTATCGCACGACCGCCGAGGAATCATAAACTCCACTCTCGTATCGAACGCGTGTCTCTCCAAATCAATATTTTTACAAAAACTTTTAAGATAAGAATTAATATAAACGGTACATGAAGTGACCTCTACCAATAATAGCTTTAATTAAAAGAAAAGGAATTTAATTATTTACAACGGCTCAAACAATATTGTATTTTAAGAAAATTGTTTATTGGTACCATTGTGAAAAATAATTTCTCGAAAATATGCGAAACATTTTTTTTTACATACATTCATACGCTACCCCAGATAAAAAAAACGTTAAAATTGGTCCACAATTACCGGAGATACTGCAAAATTTTCGGACAGTTGAGATTCGAAGTCTCGGAACGTTTCTGTCTTACTTTTTCTCCCACCATACTCCAGGTGTAAAAATGTATTCAAGGACGTTCTTTAAAGGGTTAAAAATTACTACAAAATGCATTTTTTCGATATCTTTAACCGTTATTGATTGATTTATTCCCGAAATTTCAAGTCTTAATGTTTATAAATAAACAAGTTATGAATTAAAAAAAAAACGCTATCTCGGCTAAAATGGTCCTAGAAAATTTTTTTTAATTCTTGAAAAATTTCCAGGATTACGAATATCAAAGCGGCTTTAAAAAATATTCATTCTTCGCAAAGTTATTAAAGAAAAACCTTATAAACAAATTACACTATTTGTTTATACGCCGTTTTGAGGAGGTTAGCCTATGAAATTACAATTTCCAATTGCATATCTTGAAAATATAAGTCAAGACGAAACAAATGAGCCCTCATAAGGCCCTTTATTATAACGCTAAGAACCGCGTTTTTGCTATTTCTAATAAACAAATGCAAAAATTCATATACATATAAATATTTTTTTACCAAATATTCAGGGTAACAAAATACAACTTTTACTGCAGATTAGAGACGATTTATGCTCTTTTCTTCTATTTATAGCAAATTCAAATTTCGATGTTTTTTTGCAATTATTTAAACAAATTGTTAATGGATTTTAATTTAGCAGGTCTCAAGAAGCGTTTTTTGAAAACCTATAAGTATAAACAAAAGCAAAAACTCCTGTTGGAGAGCACTTTTTAATACAGCTAAAAAACTCCATTTTTGGTAATTTTTACATTATAATCATTGTTTAAACAATCATCTTGTTGTTTTAAACCGATACTTTTTGGAAAATATTCTTTCTTTTTGCCCAAACTAACGATTAAACCAAGTTTCAATCTGAAACGAATTACCTTATGTTTTACATGTATTACAAATTTCATTTACTGGGCTATAAATAACATTATATTGAATGCAATCGCTGACAATTCAAAAGATCATCAGCACAACATTTTTGAATTCTATAAGAAATAGAAAAATTTCCAGGCGCCACTGAATTTTATGTGGACATTTAAGGATGTTCGATACACCTCTTGAGGTACAGGCGGTGCGGGAGGGAAGCCTATGCTTATACACGGTAGTTTCATTGTAATACCAACCTTACATAAATTAATTTAAGTGAACTAAATATAATATATACGAATGAAATTTATACAACACATATTAGCTCGCATATATTTTTCGTGTTTAATGCACGGCAATTAACTTTTTATTTGAATAAAAGTTTCTATTTATTCATTAAGAGCTTGTAAAATTATGGATGAAATCTGTCAACATTGTTATGGCGTGGTGATAAAAGTTGGGTCAACTGTCATTACTGTCAACTTTGCGCTTATTCCGTAAACATGAATGAACATCCAAGGTACAAAGGAAAAGTAATGACTAAAAAGTAATATAAAATGCGTATGAAACAGAATGTGGATTGATGAGAAAAAAGTAAAATGTGCAAACCGAGAATCCATATGATAACTATCAAATGTCAAATTGAAGATTATGACAGAACATCTATACTGTTCGTTTTGCAAAGAGATCCTATTCTTTCAATTTTTGTTTCAAATTGCTATTATATTGCATTAGATCACGAACAATTTATTTAATATTAATTATTACTACATATGTTTTCGACTGGAATAATTTTATAGTCTATAATCGAGCAATTCAAATATAGCGCGTCAGTCGAAGCGTACAGTGTTGTCATATTTCCTTTCATTGGATCAGATGTTTGTTCAAATTTGTCAAAACGTATATATTCATTCCATTATCTCAATAATTACATTGTAAGTGCATATTTTTATTGTTTTAAAATGTTTAGTAATATTTAATTATTTAATTATAATTTTATTTTCCCGATCCTAACCATTTTTAAGAGCAATATTCACGTTTGATTAAAGTTTTTGCCCCAACTCCCATAAGAGCCTGTGTAACGAGCGTTCAAATAAAAACGTGGTCAAGTTGGTTCTAAAAATTTGGACGTAGGGCGTAGCGTATAGCAAATGAACTTACCTAAACGTCATCTGTCAAAGCGCTATATCGCCGCTATCAATTTGAATATTTTCGTTTTAAAAAGCGTTTAAAATGGTGTTTTCTCAAGAACAAAAAGTGTTTATCATAGAGTCCTACTTTAGAAATGGACGCAAGATTGATGGAATATGGAAGTATTCTATTGAGGAATGTTTCAAAGAATTTCAAAATCAATTTCCCGGCGTTGTTGAGTACAAAATTTTTCAAAGTGCAGTTCAGCGTTGTGTTAATGTTTTTCGTGAAACGGGCAGTGTAACAAGAAAAGAAGGAAGCGGCCGACCTAAAAAGCGGACTGAAGAATTAAAAGAAAATGTCCAACAAATAATGGAAAATGCGCCAAGAACTTCTGTACGTGTTTTATCACAAATGGTGGGAATATCAGTCGGTACCTGCCACACAGTGTTAAAAAAAGATTTGGGTTTGTTCTCCTATCGTTTAACTTGTCAGCAAGAACTTCATGATGTTGATTTTCCGCGACGGGCTGTATTTTGTGAATGGTTTTTAAACAACTACGGTGAACTTCATAATATCACCTTTTTTTCTGATGAAGCCTGGTTTCATTTAAGTGGTTACGTAAACTCACAGAATATGAGAATGTGAATAACCAGATAACTTTTTTGTCGAGGGCCCTCTACACGCTCAAAAAATTGGAGTTTGGTGTGCTCTCAATCGAAGGAGGATTTATGAACCTATTTTTTTTAATGGTACTCTTACTGCACAAAGGTATAGAGAAGAAATTATCGCTCCTTTTGTTAACCAGCTAGAAGAAAACGAAATTACAAACTTTTACTTTCAACAAGATGGCGCAAGGGCACATACGGCAGGCGAGACGATGAATATGTTGAGGGAAGTTTTCCAAAATCGACTAATAAGTCTCAATGCTGAACATGAATTTCCACCGATGTCATGTGATATTACGCCGTGTGATTTCTTTTTGTGGCCTACCTTAAAAACACTATTTTTGAACTGCCTATTCCTGATTTAAACCATCTGCAGGCTCGACTTATAGACAAGATTCGTGAAATTAACAATACCCCGAGCATCTTAGAAAATGTCTTTAATTCTTTGAGGAACAGGTGTGAAAAGTGTTTGGAACAAGGAGGGGGACACTTTCCGCAGCTCCTTTAATTGTTTGTTATTGTTATCAGTTATATAGTCATTAACGTTATTGAAACTGACAGCTGCTATACAGCTCGTTGAGAAATGAGGTTAAGTTGGTCGCTATAAGCTGCTCCCTACGTCCAATGTGTCAGAACCAACTTCGACCACGTTTTTATTTGAACGCTCGTTATAAGAGCATAATTTTTAATATCATTTTTCAAAAAAACTACATTGGCAATCGATCTGATATTTTTACACGAGAGTTTGCGTATTTATTAACAGATTTTAATTGCTTTGAAAACTTTCTTACCATTTTTTTTCTTTCGGTATCGAACCTCCTTAATGTGTGTGGGTGTATATTTTAATGATATACACTGTTACCGAATAAACCTAGATGGTCAATTTTAATTTGCTAAAGTTCAATGTAAAAGTCTGTTTCTTCTTAATTTGTCTAGTTCAAAACTTTAAATATTTTCTTCTTTTCTCTTTTTTTTTGAAATGTCACAATTTTTTTAAAGTAAATTCAACTCTCAGAACTAACTTAAATGATGCCATAGATACATAGGTAATCATAAAAATATTAGAAATTATGCTATCAGTACCTATGCTATTTTTTGATGGATCGTTAATTATACGCAAATCTAATATGTGCTCGGCAGATATTTGCGTATGTTCAAATATAGATACCGTACAAATAGCAGGATAAATTTAATAAAGCACCTTGAATGCCTAGCGTTGTATGTTATTTTTAAACTCTCAGAGTTTACTGCAATTAAATGTACACGGCCAAGGACCATTTCCATTGACGTTTTACATACGGAACATTTGAACTTCGATTTATTTTTGTTCTCAGGTTCGCTTGGAATATACCTATAGAAAAGTAGATTATGAGTGCGATTGACGAAACTTAAGTAAAAATATTACATCTATTGTTCAACATTTTCTATTAAAAATAAACAATTTCATATATTTTTACATGCCTATGAGATGAGACACAAAAGTTTCATTGGTTATAAATTCGCAACTAAACGATAAAGCGTCAAATAGTGATGAAGATAAGATAATGGGTCCTCATTACCAAATAAATTAAAAGAAAGATATTGTTATGGTATATAGTTATGTGACTTTATATTTGTATGAGCGCCAAATTAAATTTTAAATTGTGTTTTAGTGTAACATGTAAATTTGATTTTGGTGTGATGTTGTATACCTTCTCCCTGCTAGATTTAGACTCTCTTCAGTAGTCGGTTCAAATCAAAATATTATTCTTCCAGAAACCAAACACAACTAAACAACAGATGTTATCAATAAATTAATTTATTAATATTTTATTTTGTATATCAATGTTTCAGTTTAGAAATGTCACACACTATCAAAAATTTTGAAGTTTTTTACAATGTCTTGAACACTTACAACAAGAATTTATTTCGATTTGGCTAATTTCCTGAAATAACTGTATTACTGGTTGCTGTCTATATGTACTTTCAATTTTCTAGTATAATTTCTTGTTTTAATATGTTCCAACTTATCATTAATCTTAATATCTATAAATCTAAATGCTTGTCCAAATTTTTATGATGCTTGCTATATATCTGAATTAAATTTATTAAAAATTGAAATCTTTGAATTTCTGACAACTTTCAAGCGAATTTTACTTTTAATTTGTGCACAAATTTCTACGAAAATGAAAGGTACCTTTTTTATACGTATTATTTGTTTAATTCCTTTTTTTTCTGTCTCACCAGCTTTTTGGACACTGTCGGCTATACCGCTTTCTGACGACTTTCTTGGTACCAGCTCCTGCTACTACTTCCACTTTCTCTCTGCTACTGCTACTACTAGACCTCTTATTTATCTGGTTTCCTGGGACTTGCCTGCTGTTGTACTTCTTTCTCTCGGAAGCTGCTGTGTTTCCGCTTTCTCTCTGCTGCTGGTGCTGATGGTTCGTTTTCTTTCTGCTACTGTTGCTGCTGGTCCGCTTTCTTTCTGCTGCTTCTGCTGGTTTCTTTTTTTTATTTCTTTAACACTCTCTCGATAAAAGATTCTCTTGTTTTCCGGTTTTTTTAATATCTTTCTACAATATCTGACTTTTTCACCCAAATTAATTCGTAACTAATCAATAATTTATTTTTTCTTTTTCACTACCTTGATTTTTGGTTTCTCCCTTGTTAAGGCCTTTCCACATATCTGATTTTGCTTTCTTTTTACTTGCCGTTTCTCTTTTTCATTCACCTCACTTCACTTAAACCTTTACACTTATGCCCTATTCTAATTTCTTAACAATCACATTTACATTCTACTTCAAAATATTTCCCATTCTATACTCTTATTTGACTTTTCTATATACTACTTTATTCCTTGTGAATCCCACTTTAATTTTGACATTTCTATGACATATTGATTTATTGATTTACAACTTTTTCTTTAAACCTTTTCCTCTTTTCCTAATTACCTAGTATTTTACCTTATATTAAAACTATTTATGAGCACTCTGACATTTTAACTTTTATTAGATATCTGTCACTTATGAATTTGAATTACTTTTAGTTATGTTTTCTAACAACTTCTTGGCACATGCTCTATCTGACCAAAATTATAATTATTTTTATATTTGAATTTTGAAATTTATACTATTCTAATAATCCGATGATTCCTACTACTTATTCAATACTAACAACAATTTTTTTAATCAAATATTTTCTTAATTTTATAATAACCATTTCAACCATTATCTTTACCGTGTTGTCTTTTAAATAGAAATTTAATTTAAATTTTAATTTGCTCTCTCACATCTGATTTCATCTCAATATACATTGTGTTTTGAGCAATATTTGGACAGGTGCAAAAAATAAAGTTAATTCGTTTTCCGAAAATAGTTGTTTATCGTTCTCAATTAGCTGAGACTCAAATCATCCACACTGTGAAAATCTACTCCATGTTGAAACAAAAATTAGCAGCAAACATTATATTAATATTGTAAATTATTTAAAATCCCTTTAGAAAGTCTTATGATTTATATGCACAAAAAATATCTTTATTAAAGAAGCTCCTAATGAGATATATTTAACCACAAAGGTAATAGCGTTAGTTAAAATATAATTAGTGTGGTTTTTAGGTTGGTTATATCAAATGAAAATTAATGACATTCATGACCTAGGACCCTGTATTTTAGTCAACATACTATTCTAAATCAAACATTTCCAGCAATTTTACAGTTACTGGAAGATATTACTGAATTTTTACAGTGACAAGATGCAACAGAGCTAAAACGACATAGGGGCCGAAAGTTTTCATAGTTTTCATAGATACTAGACGGTGGAAATACGTTAGAAAATAAGTTGAAAATGGCAAAAAAATCAACCTCAAAAGAATATTTCACTGGAAATGCCAATCTGCTTTTAGTACATACTATCAAACAGTAGGTAGTAATAAGTTCTCGGAACTTTTAAACACAGAAACAACACAATAAACAACAATAATTAATTTGCATACTAAAAAAAAATAAATGCATGTATATTTGTTTTATTATAAAGGGTGTTAATGAACTTCCGTCAAATATTTTTGCCACATGTCCGTTATGTCAAAATGAGGTAAATACAGGGATCTGTCTTGAGTAAAATGTAATTTTAAAATCTGACTTACATCAACATTGCAAGGAACCACCTTTTGAAAACTGCTGATTTTCATAGAAGATGCTCGATGTACCCACCATTTGCTTGCACACAAGTTTCAGCGCGACGTATCCAATTCGCTAGCACGCGTTGCAACATTGCCACGTCCTTTCGAACCGTATTACCACAGACAAAATAGCTATCGCCACAGACCGCTACTGGAATAGGCCTGCAGTTTTAAATTTCCGAATTGCCGGTAGAGTACACCACCAGCAGAATTTTAGGAAGAATCAAATGCAGCGGCCCGCATACCTCCGCGTATCCTAGCAACATATAAACAAGACTTTGGTAATGTTGCCAGGCGTACTTACGGATTTCTTTTGTACACTTTTTTTTATCAACATCTGTTTTTTGCGTTACTGTATTTACTTAAATGTATGACGTAGGTATTGATAAAAATGTTTTTAAAGAATCAACGAATATCTATGTAGTTTCATATGATATTCTGCAGCGGTGTTACAATTAAGTTATTTAATCATAATTTCGTTAATTAGCTACCTACTATTTTCATTTTTTGGTATTTTTGGTAACACTGCAGAAAATATATTTCCAAATAAACAAAATTCGTAATAATATTTTAAACAGCTTGTAATATAATTTTCTTAGTATTTGATGATGACGATAAATTTATTTAATATACAAGGTGGGTTATTAGTACGTCGCCGAATGTAGGTACAGGTTTTTTTTTTGTATTTTGACATCCACTTATAGGTTTAACAATTAAATATAGAAAGAAACTTTAAACACAAATGTACGACTTTTCCTTTATTTCATTTGACATCAAAATTTGCTGGCATAAAATATATATGTTTAAAATAAAAAAAATCATAAAAAAAATAAAATTTATCCTTATGAAAATAACAAACAACGATTTTTATAACTAACCTTTACAACAACATAAGGAGAATATCTAAAAACGAAATAACATTAATATACCTACAATTTTTACAAATCAACATGCAAGTGATTGTGATGATACAGTTGAAAATATGTTTTAATTTACTATTAATTGCTTCAAAAACAAATTCAAAATTATCAAGCATTTCGTCCTGTATTTTTCTTTCAATATTTGTAAATTTTCAGGTAAAAAAAAAAATGTCTAAATGACTGACAATGAGATCGGGGCTGTTTTCTGGCCCCTAAGGTTTCTAATAATATTTCTTTAGTGTTTGTTGACGGGATTCTTCCTCCAAAATAAATTTGCCAATATTCCTGAAGAACTTTAGCACATTATTGTTATATAATGAATTATATAATTATATTATAGAATAACCCATGGTATTTTTTTTAATTTTTTAAATTAAAATGGGTTATTCTAATAATGATAAATCCCATGTATTTTTAAAAGAAGTTTGGTTTCTGTCGTTTTTGTCTGATTATGTGGGAGAGAGATAGAGTTATAGTGTGCGATAGAGATAGAGTGACTCTGTCCTCATAGAGAGCTTCTCTCTCTCTGCTGTCTTCAGTAGTCTCTCCAGCAATTTCAGGACACCTCGGGAGGGAACGTGGGGTAGAGCTTGTGGCCTTGTTAAGCCTTCGTTATCGATCTATGATGTCACACAGTATAAGAAAAAAAATGGTTTTTGCTCGTTACTCGGAAATGGCTGGAAATATAAACAAATTTTCCCTTGGTTCTGAGTAGAGCACTCGGTGGGTGACGCAGAGCGCGGTGTCACACTATATGAAAGAAAAAAAAACAGTATTTGCTTAGACTCTTAAGTATTAAAAAATCTCCCATGGTGAACAAATAAATCTCCCATGGTGAACGAGTGAAAAACGTCAAAACCCGCATGTCAAAAAAAATTAAAAATCGGGTCCAACGGTGTGTGACGTCATAGGATAAAAAAGTGTTTATAACTCGGAAACGGTGCGTTGAATCGAAAAAATAATTGAAAAATGTCAACCCCTCCCTCCCGGGTTCTGTATGTTCCTTCTGCGTTGAATGCAAAAGGTCCGAAGTCCGTATGTCGAAAATAAAATTTGGAAACAAGAGCTATGTCGTGTTATAGTAAAAAGGCCGTATAACTCGGAAACGGTGCGTTAAATCGAAAAAATAATTGAAAAAATCTCCTCACTCTCGTGGTTCTGTATGTCAATTCTGCGTTGAATGGAAAAGATCCGAAGTCCGTATGTGGAAAATAAATTTCGGAAAGAAGAGGTGTGTGAGGTGATACAGTAAAAAAGGTCTTATAATTCAGAAACGGTGCGTTGATGAAAACAATCTCCCCACTACTCTGATTCTGATTGTCTGTTCTGCGTTGAATGGAAACGTCCGAAGTCAGTATGTCGAAAAACAAAAAAGTTAGTCAAAATTGCAAGAGCAGTAGCGAACGCATTATCTTATCTCTGTATTGATTGATGATTTGTTGTTTTTTTTTTATAAATAAATTTCGTATTCAACTACTCCTTGACGTTCCAGCAATTTTACATTGTGTAAATTTTTTTGAACACCTTGTGTCACAAATATGAGCACTACCAATGACATCCATGATATGCAACACTCGTGTCAATAATTATTTTACCTATCTAAAGAAATCAACAATAAGAGGCAGTACCCATCTAAGGATACACAACATGTATAATGCAATTTTTTTTAAACATAGGTGTTAATATCGTACCATATTGGAAGTCGACGCACAAATCTAAAAACATTAATTTCGAGTTTTTGAATTTTCCCATTCCAAGGTGATATAAAATAAATAATAATTAATTAGGTAAATTCATAGTTTTATTTCTAACTTGATTTATTTTATTTAACATTTAAGGCAAATGTGATTTCCAAATACAAGATAAGTTTCATATCTCCTTAATTACATAATTGAAAGCATTAAATTTATTTATCAGTTATTATTTGGCAACAAAGCCACTGCTGGAACTGCCGCCTATTACCAAGTAGAAGAGTTACCACGCTAAATTTTATAGCTGGAAACCAGTTAAGGAGACCCTGCTTCCATTTCGGGTTGCCAATTTCAAGCATTTAAGTACCAGTCTGTAGCGATACGCTATATTGTCTGTGGTATTACAATACGATGTGACAGTTGGTCGATATCACGAACTACCATGGAATACACAACACTTTTCACATATCCCCACAAAAAGAAGTCTAAAGGATGAGATCCGGGGTCCGGAGGGGCCTATCCAGCGATCGGGAAAAGTAATATTTAGAAAGTCGCGCACTCTCCGAAAAAAAGTGAGCGGGGTCTCCGTCATGCAGTAACAACATATTTTGCCGAACATTTAATGGCACGTCTTCCAATAACTCTGGCAAGCGATTTTGCAAAATATCTTGATATGAAACACCATCTAATCGTCTAGGCAATTCTATTAAAGTGTCACTAACGCCATTCCATAATATATTATCACAAAACAGTTTTGTGACATTTTGAATATCTTAAAAAATAGTTTTACTAAAACTTATCCCGAAGGCTAAAGATTTCAGCGCGAGTTCTAAAAATGAGAAAAAAAGTTTAATAATTATAAAATGTACTTTAGGAAATATACTTTAAAAAGAATAGTACCAGGTGGTTCAAATTGGTCGGTTTTCAAAGGTTACTGCGAATCTGTCATAGATAGAGCAAGTCTAGAAGAGTGCAGAACTCATTTTTCGAGAAAATAACAATGGCGCGAACCACATCTCTCTATCTCTTATCGTTTTCAAGCTACAGGGCGTTTCTCAATATTTGACTAAACTGACTTGTGCCTTTTCCTCGTTTCTCTTTCAAGATATCTTAAAACGACATTCTACAGGCACTTTTTTGAGATACATTCGGTGGCATAATGGAACACCCTGTATTTTATTTCAAAAACGGAAAGGGGGCTAAAAATGTATTCCAAAAATATATACTTTTCTTATTATTTTTTGTGTAGATTTACGGAAAATATAAAATTTTCAAAATACCAACGATATTTAAGTTTTCTAACTAAGAAGGCTTTGAAAACAAACACGTTTGACGTTTAACATTATTAGAATAGAAGCACAAATCAAAAATGGTCGCATGTGTGAAAATACATTAAAATTCAGTCATAATTCAGATTTTTTTTTCATTCTGAAATTATGAACTGCAGTTTCTCATTATCCAATTAGTGTCTGTTAATGTTTCTCAATTGGAGGAATAGTATCACATACAGTGTAATACAGAGAATAGAAGAAATTTGAATTTCCCAAGCATAAATAACTACGAATATTTTTTGTGCTGTGTGAAAAAATTATTTTAGTGATTTATTAATGTTATATCCTGACATTTTGTTACTTATAAATTAAGATTTCTTGTGGAGAACAAAATGTTACAAGAATCATTAATTTTATCGCGGTTGGATTAACATGCTTCTGGAAAATTTTCTACAATTTGCACAATAATAATAAAGTTATAGGTATCGATCAAATTGTACATAAATAAACAGTTTCGTTCTACGTAAGAGTGTGTGCATGACTATTTCTTTAACGTCGATAAATACTTTCCAACCATTCTGCTTTATGTTATAACAAACGCAGAAGACATAAATTATATTGTTTCACTACTAATTATTTAGGTAAAATACAAATAAAAGACATGAAGAAATGTAATATTTTGTGTTTCTATAGTCCTTTTCACGTTTAAGTTTACCACTGTACAATGTATTTAAATAGATGGTTCAAAATTCATTGATTGGAATTTAATTGACTATATTTAAGAATATTATCGCCGTTATTCAGAAATAAATTTGAAATATACTAAAAATTATTGAGAGATGAATGACCTGCGACTGTGATGGATTCATCATTACCCACAAGGATGCTTGTTGTTTAAAATAGACAAATATACCCACTGCTTCTCTGATATTTTTACCTACGACATAATGGATACTTTTTGTTCACACTTTCTAAAACAAAAACACCGTTAATGTATTAATAGGTTAAACCCCAGCATCAAGAAACATAAACGAGAGAGAGAGAGAGATAAGATTACACATATGTATGTACAAGAAAGATAAATAATTCGTCTTCGAAATTCGATGACAGCGATGCCAAAAGTTTCTTCCAATAATAACGATGTATATTGTTTTATTTCCTGGTATATAAAAAATCAATAAAATTACATAGAAAATAAAGCATGAACTTTTTTAGATTTTTAAATAACTTATAAGTATTGCAAATACCACAAAAAAATTATTATTAGTTGACATCCAGTTATTCCTTTTGAATTAAAGATAAAAAAATAAGGTGTTATGTAAAATATTAAATTCTATATTTTAAATTAATTATATTAGAATCCAAGACCTAGTTTTTTAATAGTGTAGCGATTTTAAAACTAAGTATGCACAATGAAACAAACTGATAATGAAAGCACTGAAATCAATGATACGTCTTTATTCCTTATTTCATCTTCTTTCTTACCATCAATGCTTTATTTTTTTATTATTTCTTCATTCTTCATATTAAAGTAGTTAATAATTTTAACCTCTGTGTTTCCTTTTTTTCTTCTAAATTTTTGTTTTATCTTTGTTTCAATATCATTTTGTTCTCTTTGCAAAATAATGCATTCGATTCCATGTTTCATAATAATCATTAGAGCAAAATCTTCAATAAAAGAAAATGACTGCAAAAATTGTCATTTAAGATTTGAATAGTCGAGTTTGTCCTTTATTCACTAAATTATATATCTGTTACACTTTATCGGCATATTTAACTTAACGAAGATGTAGTTTAAAAAACGTGTAAATTAATGAAAAGTACACCAACATATAACTTATAATATGGTTCTGCTAAGCCCTATATAAAATTATGCTGAAATTTTATTAGATCTAAGGAAAGAGTTAATTAAAAAATTTCCATTAGGTACTTTTAAAACTAAATAAAATACAAATAATTTAATTACATTTTAGTACAAAAATTGATATATACACAAAAAACACCTGTCTACATGGGGCTTATGCTTAATCTACCCTACATTTTTAGAAAATTCAATATCAACGGAATTATTTAACTCTTTATTATAACGTTTTTTTATTGTTAAAAAAACTACATGAAAAAGTTGAAATTTTAAAGCAAAAGCTCAAATGGCCCATATTGAATACAATATACAGGGTGTCTCGAAATTCATGCAACAAAATTTAGTCACAGATTCTTAAGACAAATTTTTAAGAATAATCTTGTTTTTATATCTCAGAACCCTGTTGTACGAGAATCATTAAATTTGGTACACAGGGGTTTTATGACATGTGGAATCTGATGGTGCTGCGTTTTTTTGGCGGGGAACCCCCTTAAGACAATTTTTCGTGGCCCCCCTTGTCTTTGGAGCCAAAAAAATTTGATCGCATATTTAAATTTCTTAAAATTTATCAGTCCAAAAGAAAGCCATTGAATTTAGAAACTTTTTGTCTCTTTATATTTTTTTCGTAAAACGCAACGTTTTCGAGAAAAATGTCAAAATGTGATCGAATGCATATTGTGATTCGCCAAAAACATTGCGTTTTACGAAACAAATATCAAGAGACAAAAAAGTTTCTAAATTTAATGGCTTTCTAGCTAACTAATAATTTAAAAAAAAATTAAATTTGCGACCAATTTTTTCTGGTTCCAAAGACAAGGGGGCCCACGAAAAAGTGTCTTAAAGGGGGTTTATCACCAAAAAGCGTAGCACTGTGAGATTCCACATGTCATAAAACCCCTGTGTACCAAATTTAGTGATTCTCATACAACATGGTTTTGAGATATAAAAAAACTTCTTAGGGGCAGATTTCAGAGGGCTGTAACTCCGAAATAGGGAGCCAGTTGGAAAAAAAATACTGGTCCCCTAAATTTGTCTATGACCAAATTTTGTTGCAAGAATTTCGGGACACCCTGTAGATTATAATTTTTCTATCTGATTTTTTTTTTAATTAAACAATATTTTGCGACTACTTTTTTCGTTCAAATCCAGATGAATATTATTCCTACTATTAATTTCACAGCTTTTAGTAATTAAAAAATATATCTAATGATAATATATAAAAATAAATAGATAAAATATAATTTCCCCTTCTGTTCAAATCTTATTTGGTTTATATTTTATATAGGTATTTTTAAGAGTTACTTCAAAAACATCAGAATATGTGTTTTTTCAGAAATATTTAATGTTAAACTATCAATAAACAATTTTCTAGTAAGTCAAGTTCTTTAGGATTAACATTTTGATGACACATTTTTCATAACTGTAGCTTACTCGTAATAAGTTAATCGATGTTGCGGAAACTAGAACCACTACTTTTATGAGTACATCCAGTGCTTTTTTTGTTCACAATTACCAAACACCACGTAACATGACTCACGGAATGAAATCGTAAACTACGGTTGCAAACTGTAGTTCTCGTTTTCTGGACATTCAGCTTTGATAACCTGATTCCTATGAGAGATTTTTTTTAAAGAAGAAGGAAAAATTCGCTTTGTCCAGAACATGACTAAAAAGATACGTACAAAGGATTTAATGTCTCGTTAGCCGGCAAAACAACTTCTCAACAACTTTTCAAGTTTATTCATATCTATATATAAATTCCGAAAAGGAAAAGGCAGTAAGTAGAAGAATTTCTACTTTAAGAATTCTAATCTTGGACTAATGATAACATAGGATATTTACCAGAAAACCTAAAATATTAACGAGTTACTTCAAGAAAAAAATTTAACAAATACACGTTTTAAAATGTCTTTTAAAATGTTTAAAAGTAAAAGAGCGCTGGAAATCATTTTAACTTCTTGGTATGAGTATAATAAAATTCTTTCCTTAAATATTTATTGCAAAACTGACTAATTAGTTGACATTTGGCTGAAAGTAGAATTTGATAATGTCACCAGAGGCGCTTCTGTAGACACCCACGCGATTTTATTTTGAAAACTATTCTTATTTGAGGGTTATAGTTTGAGAGGTAAGCTTTCTGCAGTGTCAAACCGAATTAAAAATAAGTTTAAACTTTACTAAATTCTGAATAATAGTATAATAAGTACAACGAAACTATCAATAAATTTCCAGGAAATTTTCAAGGATCATGAGTTTCAGTTTAATGCACAAATGTTTATTTGTAATTAATCTTTCGTTGTAGGTAATCTACACGAGTTTTCAAAGAACTCATGTAATAATATTGTACAAGTACGTGATATACGTAATTTTTATTTATCTGTTTCTTTTTCAGTGTTTTTTGGATAGACAAAAATAATTTAATAAAAACAACTCTTGTCTGACCCTTTGACGCAAGAATTTAACAGATATTTAAATTGTTTTCATGTAACAAAACACCTCAAAAAATCATAATAATGATCCGATTTCGATGCGACTTGGCCTTTTTTCTTGGACAGAATCGCGGTTTCTCGGAGATTATATTTTCTTACCAAGAACAAACTAACAATTTATAAAGTAAAGAGTAAGTTGATTTCCCAGAAACAGTGATTTACTTTACCAATTCATTTATGTAATTTTTGTATAAAAAAAATGGAAAGTGTACTTTAATGGACCGAATAGTATCGCCATCAACGTTCTAACTAAAAAATCTAATTCTACTGCAGCGAATAATAAAATTTTAATTCAGAAATAACATTGTATGGTAAACATGTGCTGCGATAAGTTTTATAATACTTTTGTGAAATGTTTCTGTAGACCTTTTTATGTTTCTAATTCGCTAATCTGTTTAACATCTAAATGTAGTCATATGTCGTGACTCAACCACAGCAAAACGTATTAAAACAAGACAAACAATACTAAACAGACCAGCACATCTTGAATATTAATGATTCAGTGACCCGTATATTTGTTAGTAAGGCATACTCTTTTCATACGAGTAATCTTGACATTAAATTCAGGAGCATTCTATACAATAAAATACGTGCAAATATATGTGAGCTCAAATAATTATAATACTATTTATTTTAGCATTTCTTAATACACACACATAATACACACCTACATACTTATACACATGTCCGAATGAAGCCATACTTCAAGGGTATCTTCCTTGAATGAAAATAAACTAATATTACACTGATAAAAACTGTGGAAATTCACATAGTATTTTTACATATTTGTAATGGTTTTTATAAAAATGTAAATGACTTGGACATATGTACATGATACATGTAAAATTAAACGTATGAGGGTATATTTTCTTCTAGCGATATATTCTTACATTTTACGATATATTTTCACAATTTTCATTCGCTCATCCGTAGTATGGTGCTCCATTTTGTCTAACCGCCACGTGTTTACTGCATGTGACCCAATGCAACTTTTATTAAGTAGCTGATGGTTTAAATGCTTCTGTTTTCGTGAAAATTAACCATAAAAGTAAGCCGACCCTGTGCATCTTGTGCACGTGTACGGAATGCCTCGGACTCTCTACATGCGTGAACCGTTTCTCTAATTGTCTGACGATCCACGTGACTTCCACAATCAAACAAATTCAAATTCAAATTCATTTATTTTCCAGAGATATACATACATATATATAGTAATAGTCATATAAAACAAAAAACAAAAACAAACTAACATATTACCAAATAAGAAAAAAAAATGAAATGATAGTTATTTGTCAGTGCCGGTATAATCTACAGCAAAGAATTCATCTAGACTATACAAAGACCGTACCAATACAAACTTCTTTAATTTGCTCTTAAAAAACCTTGTGTACGTGAGTCTGTTTATTTATTTATTTATTTATTTATTTATTACCTACACCTACTCAACGGGATGAACCCACTTACAGAGCAGGGAAAAATTGTCTGTTATTTCAGAAGGTAAATGACTAAATTTTAATAGCCAGACAATTCGGTGATTTGAGAGAAATGTTATATTTTCAAAAGGGTAAACGAAATTTATTACAATTCCTTGTGTTGTACTGGTGGATTTCAGAATTTAAAGAAAACTTCTGCTTTTGAAAATATAAACAGCAGACTCAACAATAAAAAGACTGCACAAAGTTAAAATTTTATATTTTTTAAAACATCTCTACATGAAACCAAGATATGTATATTTGCAATTAACCTTAGAATACGCTTGTGCACAATAAAAACATCACGTAACAAAATTTTCATCAATTGTAATACCCAGAAACTTATATTTCTTGAATTAGAAGAAATTATAGAATCTTTCATAACATCGATTTTCGGGCAATTACTTTGCCTATTATGGAATCTAATGGCCTTTGTTTTAGAACTGTTTATGAAAAGACGTTTCAAACCAAGCCAACAATTCATTCATAGAACTCTGACACATTATATTTAAATTTTTAAAGCATGGAGATGAAAACAGAAACGCTGTGTCATCAGCATAACGAACAACAGAGGCAACAGGTGAAGCAGAGTCAATGACGTTACTATAAAAAAGAAAAAGGATAGGCCCCAGCACAGATCCCTGTGGAACCCCCATGTCATTAGTTAAAATATTAGAATCAATATTATCTTTTTTCATATCATCAATATGATTAACACAAACATACTGAGGTCTATTATTCAAGAAAGATTGTACCCATTCAAGTGCGACGGCTCTAATACCATTATGCCAATAACTTAATAATTAAAATATTATGCTGAACACAGTCGAACGCCCGACTAATATCACAAAAGATACCAACAGGACCCTCGCCAGATTCAACACAATCAATGATAGTTTCCAAAAGTGAAAAAGATCTGGTGGTAGGTCAGTATGTCTTGTGTTGTAGTATTTCTTAGCCGGAATAAAATGTTTTCTGATCATGGACTAGCAGATATGGTGTTAATGTAAAATTTAAATGAGACTTGTCGTTTGTATGAGGTCCGTTACCGGAACACACGACAACCTAACAGTAGATCAGTGAAAAAAGGCAGTTCAAAGTTTACGGGATACCGGGAGTGTCCATCTGACATATGAAGATCGTGGACGGGAAAGGTCGCAACATGTTTTCGACAACGAAGAACATTTATAAACTTCGTTGAGGAAGATCCGAGGCGCAGTACTCGCGACATTGGGCAAGAAGTGGGTGTATCTAACAGTGCCGTGTGATGTGTACTACGGGAACAATGATTACACCCCTATCATGTACAAAGGCATTAAAAGTTCAGGCATTAAATAACAATGATTTTCAGCCCCGTGTGGAATTTTGCCAGTGGTTTCGACATCGACATGTAATTCCATTCCCAGAAAGACTATCCCGATTACATATAATTCAACAATTTATGGGAATTAAGTCAGTGTCTTTATTGTTTAATGAATTTGTTTTCCCCAAACTGGAATATGCTTCTCTAGTATGAAATTCACATTACATAGTTTGCAGTAAGAGACTTAAAAAATTCAACGGAAATATGGTTCAAGTCTGATGGTTGTTATCCATACTTTGCTTGGACGATGATGGCTTCACGACGTATGTGTAACTCTAATAACTCTGTATAAAATCATTATTGGATTGATTGTTTGCCCTTATCGTCTAACTGCCTTGTGTTTTCGTGTTTCCCGCTCTGGAACCCGGTCTTCGTCTTTGTTATATCTTCCCACACCTCGAACGAATTTATTAAAGTTTTCACCGTTGTATACAATCGTTGAAAATTACTCTCGAATACAGAATCTTGTGGATATATTTCATGATGATATATCCCATATTAAGAAAGTTTTTTCTGGTCGTAACTTACAATATTAATTTTTGATCATTCTTTATATAACCTGCTTTAGGATATTATATGTGTACCTACTAGTTTTAATTGAATTTTAAAGTGATTGTTTTATTGGTATTTATGTTAGCATTTATTATTATAAATTATGCTATATTAGCCTGGGGAACTGCTGTTAAGAGTCATATTGAACCTCTTCAAATACTGCAAAAAAGATTTCTAAAGATAATATTTAAGAAGGAACAAACTTACTCTACTAGCGAATTATTTAGTGAAGACAAAATGCTCGATATAAGGCAACTATACTATTATAATTGTATCTCTAGATATTATTTAGTAGAGGACAAATGCGAATTAATCACACATCACTATGAAACAAGGAAAATAAATAAATACTTACCTCCTTTGATGCAAAAAAATATAGGTCAAAGATCCAATATGTATTTGGCTCCAAAATTATATAATACGATACCTGATTATTTAAAAATTCATAATGCGTCATTTTCTTCATTCAAGAAAAAACTTAAAATATATATATTGGAAACGCCTAGAGAAGTGTTGTATGAATATTTTCATTANCGCACTAAAATGTTAAACTGTTTATATTGCCATATATAGAATTTTCTCAGAAATCCATATGTTTAAAAATATACAGGGTTTTCCATTTAAAAAATGTAATATTTGGTGTGTCCCGTTTTTACTCATCGCCCTGTGTGTTTCAAATTAATTTTGTCCTTTATGTTTTTTTGATTCTGTACAATTTTTCTATAAACTTTTCTTCTGTATTATGAATAACAAGGGAGTTATTTTACTTTCTCACACAAATATACCTATAAATTTTTGGTAATAAATTTTGATTATAGTAATTCTAAACATTGTCATAATTATTACAAATATTATTATTATTATTACTATTATTATTTTAATTTTGTTGCCGATTTTTTTTTATTTAGTCGTATATACGTAGTGGTTATCTTTTATAATTTTTTATAACCATTTGTAATTTGTATTACTGTTAACTGTTTTCTTTACTTTTGTACTTTATTGTTATCTGATTTTGTTAATGCATCTATTTTTATTAGCTGTTTCTCTCACTTATTAATTAGTTTAACTGTTAGGTGGTGTAACTTAAATAAATAAATAAATAAATAAATAAATAAATCAAATATCACAAGATCCGCATTTTATAAGCAAGGTGTTTTTTCTGGAATCCTCAAATTTTTTTGTTTGTGAATTTGCACATACCAACTTTTCGGAAAGGTGGATAGTACGAAATGGTCTTATACATTGCGCATTAGCCAGTACCAAGTCCGGATATGAATCCTCTGGACTTTTTTGTTTGGGGGTGTATGAAACAAACTGTGTACTGAACGCCTATTGTTGCTGTAGCAGATCTTCAACAGCGTATTTTTGCTACAGCTAATGAAATTCGATAAATGACGAGAGTATTTGCACGCATGCGGACTAATTTTGACCGTCGTTTGGAAGCATGTTTATTAGCTCGTGGAAAGAACTTTGAACAATTTTTGTATAGCATATCGTCTATTGGTAAGTAATTCGTTTTTTCGTTTAATTTTTGTGTTAGGTACGTTTAAACGAGATTGGAATAAATTTCAGCATTTTCGAACACAAAATTTAAACCGTCAAAACCGCCATCAGCGTTTTCGCTTTGCGGTGCGCGGCAACTTCGATATCAAAGGTACAGCTGGCTGCCGCACAAGGGACGGCTTTAAATTTGTTTAAACATTCACGTGAATTATTTTTTTCAATTTAAAACGTAATGTTTTAGACCATCAGTTGCTTAATAAAAGTTGCTAATTTTCGTGGCCTCTATTAGCCATTTCAATGAACACACTTATTTTATAAATACCCTGTATAGCACTTATCACAATGATAATACAATAAATTTAAAAAAAATACATACTTTTATAATCTCTGACATTTTCTTGCTTATAGGCGCTATATAAACATTTTGAAAATGCTTTATCGACACCCGCTTTAAAAAAAATTCGTAAGTATTCTTTCTATAAAACATCAAACAGCTAGTTAGGTAGAGACCGAGTCCCAATTAAAATGGCGGCCCTGCGATATCTGAGCAACGGATATCCATAAATAATTGCTTTAATAATAGATTCGTTTAAATATACAAAGCGATTATCGCCTCTCTTGATTTATTGCAGTATTAATAAGTGGAAATTGGGTCAAAGCAATCCAGAACGTGGCGGAGAAATGAAGTTTGCCGCATCTCCCCGGCTATAATTTGGGCGACCTCATATAGCAGGTATGAGGTAAATATGAGTCTAATGAACACTATGTATGCACAGAGATGGATCTGCAACTTGAAAGTCATCAAACATCGCTCGGGCAGACTGCTTTAAGTTTACTACATGTTTCAGATGTACTGACCTTTCACTTCGAAAACAAATTACAAAAAAATGGAAAGGCAAAAATTGTGGAAAAAATAAAGGTTGTAATTTGAATTTATGTCAATCGTTGCAGACATGCCAACACTTTTCCTTTTAAACCTTTCAAGTATTATTATATCTAAAATTTTATATTTTTAAGGCAATAAAGGTATGGAGTGAGCATTTTGATAATTTTACTCATTTGTGATAATATTTATCGGCCCATTGCAATCATATGTAATTTATTAAAAAGTTATATTAAGTTATTATTAAAGTTATATAAGTTAAAGTTATTTGAATCGGTCTTATGTCACCATTTAAGTCATTATGTCAGTCGTTGCATTGCATCGGAGCAGCATGGATTTATGAAAGGTAGGTCCATAAGCACCAATCTTTGTAATTTTACACAATTTGTATCGGATGCCTTGAATGAAAGGCAACAGGTTGATGTAATATATACTGATATTTCTAAGGAGTTGGATCAAATTAATCACAATATTTTAATTCGCAAACTTGAATCTTACGGGTTAGCGGTACATCTAATTAATTTATTTAAATCGTACTTATCGAATAGGTTCCAGTATGTTGAGATTATGAGACATAGATCAGAATTGTATACAGTTAAAAGTGGTGTTGCGCAGGGTAATAACTGGGGACCATTGTTGTTCTTGTTATTTTTTAATGATATTGTCGAATGTCTTAAGTGTTCTAAATTGCTGTATGCTGATGACTTAAAGATCTTTAATATCATAGAAAATGAAGCCGACTACATGTCGCTTCAGAATGATCGTGACATTATTCAAGAATGGTGTATTTATAATAAATTAAATATAAATGTTAGTAAACGCAAACTTATGACATATAACAGAAAGCTAAGATCACTATCTTTTGATTATAGTATCAACAATATTAAGATTCCGAAAGTTAGTATTGTTAAAGACCTTGGAGTGACGTTTGACCCAAAATTATGGTTTAGACAACATGTTGAGGTAGTGTGCAAAAATGCTTTGAAAATGTTAGGGTTTGTAATAAGAAATTCCAGAGACTTCCATGATATTACAACGATAAAAACTTTATACTATGCTTATGTTCGTAGTAAGATAGAGTACGCCTGCATGGTGTGGGTACCTTATTATAATATAGATGTGGAGGCTTTTGAATCGATACAGCGCAAGTTTTGCAGATTTCTGCTTTTCAAGCAGTTTGGATACTACCCTAATAGAGATTATATCTTACTCTGAATTGCACAAATATTGATAGTCTCCAGAAACGTTGGATGATACATCAGATAATCCATTTGCATAAAATGATTAACAATGTTATAGATGATATAAGGTTTCTGTCAATGGTTTCATTTCATATACCTCGGTATTCAGTCAGAAATAACGTCACATTTGAATATAAGACTTCTAGTACAAATCAACATTTATCCTCGCCTCTTATTTCGATGTGTAGGTGTTATAATCATATACAGTACTGTGTTGATATTTTCAATTGTACAGAAAGCCTGCTTAGAAAAACCTTAAAAATAGTATTGTGATTTTAATGTATATATAT
>NW_019416265.1:391509-398077 GCF_000390285.2 Anoplophora glabripennis | reverse complement strand
AAAATTTAGCTGTGTATACCAAATTTCATTCATTTATCACAACGCGATTGAGAGATATTGCAAAAAAATTATTTCCATTCCTCCCTCTCCAATGGGTCCCTGTGCCCTTAGGAAGCATTTCCGGACCCATGTTCATATGAACTTTTTTACTTAGTTTTGATCATAGAATCGGCCTGTTCAGGGTTGGCAGCTAATTATGAGACACCCTGTATATGATCTTTTTCTTATTTTTTATGTATTTTTTCATTCTAAATGTTTTTAATTATTTATGTGTCTTTTTTATTCTACTCTAAATTGTTATTTTTATATTTTGTGTTATTCTCTTACAGTTTCTACTAACTACTGTTTATAATATGTAATTTATATCCTTTATATGGGCGTAAGCCTGTTGGATTAATAAAATTATTATTATTATTTGAACTAAAACTGAGTACTTTCAGTTACATATAGGTACCTACCCGTTTAATAAATTCTGCAGATAAACTTATTTGGTACACTTGTAGCTAAATCGGAGTAAATGTCTTCATTATTGAGTGACTCCATCCCATTTTATGGATGTCGTGCGTTGTCTTTGTCTATTCCTATCGTCCCCATATCGGTAATTTTGTGGAAAATTATGTTTAAATACAGTGGTTTGATTGCAATAATTAAATAATATATATTTCGATTAATATTTGATTAAATAAACGGTTAGTTACTTACGTATCTGTAACGTACAATATAGGTTATGGCAACCTATTCGTCCGATCAGTAAACCAGTTCCTTTAATCGAGACCTAAAATATTGTCTATAAAAGAGATCTGTGTAGAAACCATTGTGGCAGGTTATTAGTTTATGACTTTAAGACAATGACATTTAAATTAAAATTTAAAGAGAATATAAAGTGCAAAAGCACTCCAGATATTAATTAAATGGAAGCAGCGGCGGCTGGGGCGTCGCTCCCTTCGGAAATTGTCTTAGTACAAAATTACGCAATAATAGTTAAATTCAAATTATATTAGAAAAAAGTGAACCCTTAATTGGTTTTACATACTGAGAATAGAGTCAAAACTCACTCATTTGATAATTAGTAGAATCTTGGATTTGAGTAAAATTCGCTCACTTCTGTTGCAACAGTTAGTCATAAAATATTAATTGTACTCATACTAACAGAGTGAAAATTTCACTCAATGGACAGAAATTGATACATTATTGAGTAAAATTGAGTGAATTTTAATGATTTTTTTACAGTGTAATATTAAGAAAAATATAGAAACTACACAGTAAAAGATAACAGTGTAAATTCAAGGTTATTTATGAGAGAAATTATTTTGGTGTTGAATTTTGGGTCATCATACTCATCAACTCAATTTTTAGTTAGAAAAACTAAAATATACGAGAATGAGAACAAACTGTGTAAAAATCACTACATTCGCTGTTAACATTACGCATTTCTGAATAAGGGACTACAAAGTTGTGTACAAATACATACCGATGCACAGTTTGGACTCTGTCAGACAACAAATGCGCTTACTTAGATGTAATTAAGAATCGATTTTTCTAGCTATTAGGTATAGTATACATAGTTTAACAAACTAACTCACAAATTATCAATTTTTTTTAAGGTGTAACGTAAAGGTTGGGAATAAATTATACGGCGGATTTTTTATTTTAAAAATAAATATTTGTTATATAAAATTATGCTCTAAGGGTTTCCTTTTCCAAGCTACAGGGGGCTAAGAAATGTAAAAAAAATAGTTTTTTAATATCATTTTCAATGCAAAAATTTATTTTCAATGCCTATTTGACCATGGTCGGTGGCTGAGTCAAAGCATACTTCATAATGTTTTTGTTATTTTTATATTCCTATGTTAGCAGTGGGAAGAAATGGTATTTACAAGTTTTATTTACGGAAAATTACAAGAGCCATAAATAAAACGCAAGGGGGTAATTTTGTATAAAATAAAAAGTGGATAAGAAAAAATATTTAAAAAATGTTTTTATCAGTGGCGTACCACAATTTTCTTCGAAAAACCTTATGGTACAATCCGTACGCACCCCACCGTGTAACTTACAAAGTCAATGTTTTTTCTGTTACTAGGGGATTATCAAATTAAGCTAAGGCTAAAATTTCCTTCCGTTATCTTATAATGTTCGAAAGTTATTGGAGAAAAACTAAATTTTTTTTAAACTTTTTAACTTGGATAAGAAAACCCGTAAAGTATAACTTCATATGAGTAAACTTAATTTTTTAAATCAAAAAATCCACCGTTTAATTTATTCCCAACCTACACCCACTATATGAATATTATAAAGGATGAATGGAATATGAGGAATTATGTTGTCATTTATGAATACACAGTGTTGACATGCCTTTTAAGACGAAATATCAAATAAATATACACGGTGTCTCAAAAAAACTGTGCAATAATTTACCACCAGCTACTACTACCAATAATAAGATTATTTTTTTCCATAAACATGGGTGTAACATGCTTTCTAAGGGAGCTAAGCCTCCCTAAATGGCTCCAAGAAAAACGGGTGGACATAGTATTATATATAAATTTCAATAATTTATTAAATGTCAATATTTTCAGATAATAGATTTGGGTTATCTACCAAAAAATATCTCGGCGAAATATTGCGTTTTCGAGAAAAATAGTTTTAAAAATTTTATTATATTAAAAAAGGTGATTCATTAATAATGGGCAAGTCGAAAGCTGAAGATACTACACGTGAAATGGTGACGATTGGCGCAAACATGCCTTATCCAAAAGTTAATAGTTTCGGAAATACAGGGTGTTGAAAGTTAAAATTTTAAATCGTTTTTTTGTGATTATTCTGAATATATGTAGGTTAGGAACTTGAACATTTGTGAAACTATATTTTTTTAGGTGACGAATAAGATGCGTGTTGTTATTTCAGCATTGCTCGTAGAGGGCGCCACTTACGACCAATTTTACCGAAAATTTAGTTAATAACTTTTTGCCCTGTACATTTAACATGAAACTTGTTTCAAAACCTGAAAGAGCTGTCATTTTTCCATTAATTATGTACTCTTGTTTTATTTCGGTATCTAGATCCGTTTTCGAGAAAAATCGATTTAACGAACACTCTGTTTTGATAATACGAGAAATTAAAAGCGAAAGAAACCAAGTGTTTCTTCGTGTTATTGCAACAATTAACAATAAAACAAATGAAATTCGTAATAATTATTTAAAGTCAGTATTTGAAGAATCCACCGTTGACATTCACACACAGAAGAGACATGCGGTTCATGGACGACGGAGCTCCACCGCATTTTTCTTGGCCAGTGCGTGCATATTTAGATGCAGTTTTTCCAAATCGCTGGATTGGCCATGTAATCATTTTTGCTTGGCCATCCAGAAGTCCGGACTTCAATCCTCTTGATTTTTCTATTTGGTCACGAACGAAAGATATAGTTTGGCTCGTGTGAAGGGTTGTGGCAAAGAATACAAATCGCTGCCAACGAAGTCAGATGCAATCCCAATATGTTTTTTCAAACTCGAAGATCTCTCAGAAAACGTGTAAAATGTATCAGTGTCAACGGTGGATTCTTCTAACAATTACTTTAAATCATAATTACGTATTTTATTTGTTTTATTGTTAATTGTTGTAATAACACGAAGATACACTTGGTTCGTTTCGCTTTTAATTTCTCATATTATTAAAACATAGTGTTCGTTAAATCGAAACAAGAGTACCATAATTAATGGAGAAATGATAGCTCTTTCAGGTTTTGAATCAAGTTTCATGTTAAATATACAGGGCAAAAAGTTATTAACTAAATTTTCGGTAAAATTGGTCGTAAGTGGCGCCCTCTACGAGCACTGCTGAAATTACAGCACGCATCACTAGAACCATCTCGTCCAATCTATCTCCCTAGAATTTGTCCAAAAAGTTTCTTAAATTCCTACGATTACGAAATGGAGCCTCAACATTAGACATTTAGTTGTATCTATCGTTATACACTGTAATAAAAAGTATGGTAAAATTTCTGGAACTTTCCATGATAATCTGTTGCCATGGAATTTACAAGTAAAATTCGTGTAACATTTATGTAATATTAAGTAAAACCTTTAAAATATACTATATTGATTATACATTTTACTTGAATATTCTATGATAACAGGTTACGATGAAAAGTTCGAGGAATTTTGTTATACTTTATATTACAGTGTATAGAAAATAATGTCAAACGTAGATACTATATTATTACATTATCCAAAACTAAAAATATTACTTATAAAATTTCGATGTTGATATGCCAAAAATAGTTCAGTTGGGACGATTTTTTCCAAAACCTTTAAAGTGGCCGACCAGTACATTTGAAACGTGTAGTAGATGCGCTACGCTGTCAGCGCACATAGCGAATTATTGACCAACACGGCATTCCGGAGCATGTGAGAAAATAAAACTGAATGTGTTATTTATTTGGCGTGTCTGTCCAAACAACAATGGTGCAGTCTTTACGGCTCATGTATTTTTGTATATACTTATATTTTTGTATACGCCAGGGCGAGCATTTCTGAAATATGCTGACAGGCCGGTTAAAAATTATGTGATGAAAGGCCGAATTTAAACAAACACTAAATAATATCTTCATTATGGCATGTTGTGCTTTGGCGTTACAGAAATATTTTGACAAGTTCAGGTGAACGTCTGTATAAATGATTCGTACCATGCGAGAATTGAATATTAAACAGAAGCACGACGAATGGATTGATCATAAAGACCCCTGTTTTAACCCTGGATGGAAATCTGCTATTTTTGGTCATTCTTTCTGTTCGTACCACTGTTTCTGTCATTACAATCCCATAGACATAAGAAACAGGGTTGAAAGATGAAATTGGTTTCGCTCTAGTTCTGAAAAATATAATTTTTCCATATTTTCTGCATTTAAGGGTAGCTCTTCGCGTTTAAAAAAATAGTGGGTTCAATATTTTTCGGAAATCGTTATTTCGTGAACAAGTAATCTGGGCAATATAGTAGATATTTGTTGTTTTGTACAAAAATAGTAGTTTTCATATAAACTTGTCATATACTCGAGGGTGGATGATAGTTTTGGAATCTCAAAATGATAAAGATCTAAAGAATCTATCGTTTATTTTAGAAAACAATAACTGAACCATGAAAACTGACAGAGGAATTAATAAATTTTATTGAATATCAATTTTAAAATTTCTGTCCAGGAATGCAATTATGTATTACAATATCGATGAGAAATATGGAAAATTTTGTGGTAAACTAAACAGAGGAATAAATATTTTTTATTACAATGACAAATAAACAGGAAAAACAACTCAAAAAAATTGTATCGTGGTTGTTCGGTGAAACTGAAAATTCAGTCAATTACATTCAGGTAAATTCATATTTACCTTAATTGACTATATAGGTTACCATCTTTTCAAGAATATACTTATATGTAAAACAGAATGAATCCTTGTCACGTTCAATTATGAGTGATATAGTAAACAAACTTTATTGTATCTTGAAAATATAATAATAATTTATTTAATTATTTACTATTTATTTATTAATTATTTACTATTTTGTCTTAAATTATTTAAAGATTATATAATCATAAATTTTTATATTCACACCAAAATAGACGGTGTTAGAATATTAAATAACTTGCCTAAAATTTATTCATAAATTCCATAATGTCTTACCGATTCAATAATACTTTTCTCTACACTGATAAAAATTGTGGAAATTCACATATATAATAATTTTTGCATATTTCTAATGTTTCATATACACGAAAAATGTAAATGAACTGAACATACATAATATAGAATTGTATAGAATTACTCATCTGAGTATAATTTTTTTATGAGTCATGACCAGATTTGGTTTGACTAATCTGGTTAATCATCTCATCACCCGGTGGGGTGTTACAGCGCATGTGTAGTTAGCTAGTTGTTCACTATTATAGGTATGATTATATTCATTTTATAATGAATAATCATAATGTGACTTTGTGTAGATTATGTAAACCTCTTGGTATATCTTCATTTAAAGTTATAGAAGAGGATGAGAAACATAGAAACATCAGCAATAACCATATTGAATTTTGCCTAATTTTTATAAGCAGACATCCAGATTGTAATTTTCTATTTAAGATCTATTTTATTTATTGTTTTACTCACACTATATTTTGTTTTCAAGTGATCATTGCTCTCGAAATAGTTCAGAGATTCCACCTCAAAATTTTTCTTAACTGGGGCAAAATTTTCATCCAGGAAAACCCTCCATATAAATTAAAATGGCAGTAGAACTTTTCCTACAAAATACAATGTTTTTGCTTACACTTACGTATTTCAGATTGGAAGTCAATTTTGTGGAAAAAATGTATCTCATTTGACTTAACGTACGTATCGTTAAAGTAGATTCCAGATTAATGCAAGCTTTATACGGTTTTTGAGAGCATGAAAACGTATTTGGTAGCTCATTTTTAAATTTAAATATTGAAGGACAAAGATGTCACTAAAAAAAATTGTGTAAAATTCAATATATACTTTAAATAAAATAAGGAGTTTTTTTACAGAGATTGCTTTACATCTAT
>NW_019416265.1:370177-390238 GCF_000390285.2 Anoplophora glabripennis | reverse complement strand
TAAAAATAAAAAACAAAAAACTTATTTATTAGTTAACTTAGTTATTTGAATTTTTCACATAAATTTTGAGGTTATGTGAAAAAAGTGTAAATACAAAACTTGTAGATCTTTTTATTACCTACAACTTTGCCATTTAACTTTTTTCCATAAGACTTGTAGTTTTTCCGGAAATAAAGATAAACCATTTTTTACCCTTAAAACTCACCCCCTTCCCGACCTCAGATCGCCCGTAAATTATTTTTCTTTTCATTTCTGTTATATTCTCTTCCTTTTTCTATGGATTTCATCCTACTATAATTTTTTTTCTCTTTTTACCATTTTTGAAGGTTTAAGCACTGGTCTAAATTCAGAAATTTATATTTTACTCTAGAAAATGTAAATCATTTGCCGTTTATTTAATATTATTTTCCCTTTACTTAGGTATGCCTTATCGTGGAAAAATTTAAGTACGAAAAAAGGATATCCATTCTTTCTAAAAATATTACAACGTATGCCTAAATTTGTTTTCCTTTCTAAAATAAACTATTTTCCTATTCCTTAGTAAAATTACACCTTAGAGGTCGTAAATATACATATATCGATAATGTAATATTAGATTTTGGATGAATTACACAAAAAATGTTAAATTACATGCCTAATGTAGGTAACCTTACTTGTATGAACTAATTTTACTTTACCTACTGTAGAGTCAAAATATCCGATGATCTATTGTGTAATTTTACATAAAATTTTTATGAATGTAGATACTTCATATTTACTTATAGGTATATAAATAAAAACGTTTATAATGGAAAAATTTTAATGCGAAGATAAGAACTATACGTACTAACATAATTCATGTTTGTGATTACATAAGTGTGTAAAAGGCTGCAATGTAAACTAACTCAAGTAGGTAGGTATCGCGTACGATCTTATACCTATTTCACAAATTTCAACACCTTACTAATTTCACCAGACCATCCCTCACTCCTGCCCCAAGACTATAAATAGCCAACTTTGCTTTGATGAATCTCAGAATGTAAGAAATAAAACAAACAAACTCTTGGACCAGAACGATCAATGAGAGACTTCCGATTGAAGAACTTGATAAAAATATTATATTTTCGTCTTTAAAAATATGTTAGTCATAAACACTGGGCCGTTCATCCTGTGGAAAATTTGAATAAATTTTATCTGACGCTTTTATATTTTATTCAGCTAAAACGCGTTTTTTTTTCAAGAGTTTTCTACTGATATTTTTAATATTGGAAATAAGAATAGAAGGCTATTTATATGAAGGTATGCAACGTAATTAATAATTTTAATAGTTATTATATAGTATTTTTATATATTTGTTAAGGATAAAACATATATTGTATAGTTTCATATGAAAATATAAAAAATGTTGGTAAACTAATTACAAGATTTTGTTAAAAACAGTTTTCGCCTTCTGAAACCTTATCAGCATGTTTTGACAAACAAATGAAACAAATTACGACTGCATGTTAAGGAGCCAAATCAGATCCTCATGATTATTAGTTATTTTAGGATGGTTTCTCAATTAGTCAACTATAATATTTGTTACAGGCTTTACCTACTTTTTTAAATTGCAGAACTTGTCAATATAATCCTTATTAATAGAGGAAATTGAGAATATATAACTACCGTTTGGACCTCCAGCTTGTATTCAAACTATAAAAATTATGAAATGCCAAGGATGAGTTAAAATTGTACTATCTAAATTACATCTACTAATTACCTGCTGATCTGTCTATATCCTGCCTGCTCCTTACCTGCAAAATAAAAAGAGATATATTATTTTTCGTTATTAATCTCATTGAGATGACTTTAAACTTATAAATAAGGCATGACATGCGAAAACCAATAATTGCTTTTTTTGTATTTCAAAAACATCGTTATAAATTGTAAATAAACATTAACTAGAACACACACACACATACCACCAAAACAAACCGTACCAAGAAAAGCACGATTTTTATTTTTACTATCGGGTTTACGAGAAATACGTAGTAAATGTGACATAATGTAAGAGGTAGTAAGTTTGAACCAGATGTGTCTTATCGACTAAATAGGAATATCAGATTGTTGGAATCAGTCCACGCGAATGAAATTTAACTACATTTACTTAAATTTTCAACTAGATTCTAAAGTTAAGTTATTTATTATGTAAATACAATGAGCAAAATTAAAACTTCGAAAAAATATACATCCATTCCTAAAATTTGAAATAGTAATAAGTGAATCAGTATCGTACATACAAGGTGGTCCGAATTTTATGCAGGAAACTTCGAGGGCAGATAGATCTATTTAAAACAATATGTGTTTGCCTTATAAACATTGGTCCGGAACAGCACCGTTTTAAAGATACAGGGTGTTGAAATTATTAAAACAAATTGATTTTTTGTTTATATATCTGGAATATATTAATCGACCTCAATAAAATTTGATACAGATAATGAGAGTAGGCCCTAAAATATGAGCTCTAATGGTACAACCAGTGGTGTCTCCTTTTTCATAAAAAAAACATACGCCACAGCATTTTTTACAAGTTATTGTAACGGATTTATATTCTAATGCACAAAATACGTAAGAAAGGTAACTTGAATTTTTTCCCTAAGATTCGCCGTTTTCAAGTTATTCATACGAATACAATCCCCTTGTGCAGACATTTCTAACCATAATATTACAAGAATGTCTATGTTTAGGTATGCTAAAAATAAGTAGAATTTATAAGCACATCAACAAAATTTTTTATACTCGTTTCCACACTACCTGTCAGGTAGAGTTCCTTACGCGTTTTAGTTTCCCCTGGATGTCTAACCCACTATCTTTACAAATAAGAACAACTTAAACCAAAATAATAATAAATGTACATTTACGTGAGGGGTAGTGAATTTTCACAATCATATGGCATATTTAGTCACAAGAAAATCTTCGGACAAGATCTTTTCAACACGAATTTTCTGTGAACGTGTGGCTCTCAATAATTCGGAATAAAGTTAGTAGACCTTTCTTCTTGTCACCCCGTCTAAATTCCCAGTCATTTTTAAACATCTAGAAAACCATCTATTTGAATTATTAGTTAATATTCCATTAAATATACGACAAAATAGCTGGATACAGTGGATAGTGTTCCTGCGCATTCTGGGAGAATAATATAAGAATGGCTTAATGAAAATTATATGCATTTACTTTTAAGCATAAACATAAATATTCTTGTAATATTATGGTTAGAAGTGTCTGCCACAAGGGGATTGTATTGGTATGAATAATTTGAGAACGGCGAATCTTAGGGAAAAAATTTAAGTCACCTTTTTTACATATTTTGTGCATTAGAATATAAATCAGTTACAATGACTTGTAAAAAACGCAGTGGCGTAGGTTTTTTTGTAAAAAACAGGGTGACCCCTGTCCAGTTGTACACCACTGGTTGAACCTTTAAAGCTCATATTTTAGGGAATGTAAGGCCTACTATCATACATTATCTGTACCAAATTCTATTGACATCGATTAATAAATTCCGGAGATATAAACAAAAAATCTATTTTTTTAACAACTTCAACACCCTATATCTCTAAAACGGGGCTGTTCCGGACCAATGTTTATAAGGCAAACACATATTATTTTAAATCTATATTATCTGCCCTCGAAGTTTGCTGCATAAAATTCGGACCACTCTGTATACAGGTTGAGTTGACATTTCGTTTCGTTTCAGTAGTTTTATACTTAAGTGACTAGTCATTGCTGCTGGGAATTGTTGGCACTACCAATTTCTAAAAATGTAATGCAATTTACTAATTACAATAAAGTTGTCATCATTCCCCCATTTAATATTATTCTGAAGAATAATCCATGTAATAAAAGCAAGTGATTATGCTATTTATTATACTCCTAGGTATGAATGGGAATACTTACATACAGTTTTATTTAAGGAATGGACATTTTAGCCCATTGTGTGGTTATGATAATTGCGTCATTACAATTAATTTATTTCTATCAAATGAAATGATAATAATCTATTTAATAAAAGAGTAGTAATGTCAAAGTTGATTTTACCTATTAATGACAGGATTAAGTCCACAAAGGAAATTCTGAATTTATCCGTATTCAAAACATTTTATTTAAACGTTTTAGCAAATCTTTAAATGTAGGAAATTAAATATTATGTACGAAAGTAGTAAGTTTTTTTTTATCTGAACAAAAAAACGGCATACTCCGTGACCCACATTCACTTTACCTTTATATCATGCCAAAGTCTTTGTTGTCTGCATTATTTGATATAAAAATATCCCTGTTCTTGGAATAGTGGAAACTAATCGCACTTTACATTTTAATATATACAAGAAACTATTTCCCTGAACTTATTTTTCTGGGAAAACCAGATGCGCTTACTGTCGCGTCAATCCTCAGAATATTACTTTCTTTGTCAATACTTTAAAATTATTAATTCAAAACAGTGAGTTCAACTAAAACTGATGATATTAAAATATCGTGCAAATATGTTTTTGTATTGAAACAAACAGTTTTTAAAACATATCTTTCATACACAAAAAAAGAGAAATTATACACTGAGAGAAACATCAGTAGGTACATTAAATCATTTCCGTTTGTACTAAACTAATCCTGGGTTAGAAAATAGTCTAGCAAATGTACTCGTAGTTTTAAAAACTTGAAAATCCCAGCTTTTATGTAAATGTCATATATTTAGATATTACTTATACATATTTATAATACAATACTACATAAATTTCTTACAAATCTTTCTTGTTTATTTCAAGAATATGCTCTCCTATTTTTAACATAGTAATTTAATGATTAACTAATTGTGTTTACTATCAAATTTTAAATGTTTACTGTTCATTTATGCATTTACGGTAAGTAGGTATATAATATAATTCTTTTTTACAAAAAAAGTTTTCCACATGGAAAACTATTTCTTCCATATTTTTGGCACCTGAAATTTTCATGTGTTGTAATTTGATTAAAAATTACCAAATTACATTATAATTGACAAAAAAATTAAGATTACAGGAGTGTGTAAAAAATTGACTACACTAACTGGAAGATTTTTTATATTATAAAAAATATTTTAAAAAATCAAGCATTTTTCATATTGGCATTAACTAAAATGTAAAGGTAAAGGCAGAAATGAAACGAGTCATATATAAAAGATGGACTATTTATTTTATTAAAGTTCAAACATGACCTGAAGTAAAACGGACACAGAGTTAAAGAGCTTAAGATACAGAAACTTCATATTAAAATTAAAAAAAAATATATGTTTAAAAATAACTTGGGTATTTCAGAACAGATATATTACATTCAATTTAAATTTTGTTATAATAGGCCCTGATATTATAGGTACCTTAGTAAAAATATGTAGAAAACAAACTATAATGTCAACTATTCAAAATTGTAATGTATATTTACAAAAATTCAATTTACTGCAAAATTTTCACTAATCTGTCCCCAGTTTATTTTAATTGTAATGTAATGTACTTAGTCTATTGTATTGTATCCTACCGTAACGTAGGTAATAGGAATAGAAACGATAACAGAAACACTTCCACAAAATACAATACCTAATATTTTTTATATTGTTATAATTTTGAGTGAATGTGTTTCTTTGTTACCTTTATTAGCTTAAGCGCCAGCTCATATGAGCACATGTTTTCCAATTTAGTTCAAAACTGGTCTGCTAATTTGGAAAGAAGGTTCAATTTTAAAACAGTATGAATTTTTGTGATCATGAGCAATCTTACCTCAAGGTGAGGTTCTGAGAAAGGCTGTTTATTATTATTTTTTTATCTAGTCAATGACTTAAGGCAATTGAAATTAAAAGAAAAACACATGTATTTAAAGTTAAATTGACCAGAACTAATAATTTCATCAATGTGGAATGATTTTGTTTAATTTTTATGTTATCATCTACTGTATTTTGAAAAATAATATCTTGTGTGATTAGCTAACAATTGATTTATTTATTAAATGTTTCAATTCAAAATTTTTATAATGAGACTTCTGAGATCATACGCATATCAAGGCACTGGGCTTCGTATTTCAATTGGTCCTGAGACTTTACGTCCCTCTTGCTTTGTTAATGTTCCTTGGTTGTAATTTGAAATCTGTCTTCTGAGTCAGTGCACTGTACTTCTTCACTGCTGTTATTGCTGTTCTGTACATTCGATTCCTCAAAATGGGTAATTGTAGCGTTTGGTTTCTCTTTCAGCTTGGTGTTACTATTACTGGATGGTATTTTTGATTGATTTTGTCTGGGAGTTACTTTTTGTGCTTCTTTGCGACTGGGAAATTCAAGAAAATGGTGTAGCCGGCTATTTTCCGTGCTAACACTGCTGTGGAGACGTTTTTTTCCAATATTTTAGTCTTGGCTAAATTTCGGCAGCGCCCCTACTATTAATTTTCAAATCAACTAAATTTTGTTCTCCTTTCTTATCTCAGGTAACGCAACAGTTTTTATTTTTCATGTACCCACTATGTTTCTTTATCACTTATTCTTAATCGTAGTAATACAAAATTGAACCAATCACTACAAGTTTTAATTGTGATTAAAGTTAATTACATAATATTTTAATTAAATTATTGTTTGAAATCCTTTCTGTGATATTTTTCTCATGTCATATAATAAATTCAATTTTATTTTACGTACTATCTCAATTTCAAAGTGCCTTCATCACTCCTATTGGTTGACATCTGTCAACACACATACTATTTTTGGTTTTACATTCTCCCCAAAACAAACTTGGTCAAACTTATATCTTATTTAAAATTGATGTTGGTATTTTAACTTGCCTTTGTCTTTATTATTTAAATTCCTAGCCATTATTCATTTTATCACAATATACATATTATGTATAATGTTATGTATGTATAATTGTTGTTCGTTTAGTTACATTTCATAGATATGGACAAGCTAATGTGACCTTGCTTCAGTAGTTTTTCAGTAGTTTGTGGGCACTGGACGTGTGCTCTCCGTAGCAAACTTTATTTTAGTCTTTGTGCATGAAAACAATTCCTGTGTTACCAGTATTAAATAGGTTCGCTTCTTTAAGTAGTTTAATAAGTTTGCTGGTAACTGATAAAGGCATATTAATATTAAAATAAACATGTTTTTATTTATTTCAGTGTAACAACTTCTATACCTATATAAATTTTTCCACTGACATTTCTCCCATATGGCTACCATCTCAGGACAATTTTTATGTTTACTGTTTATAGGATGAAAGTAATTTTCCTATTAAAGGACAAACACAATAATACCTAATCGATAGAAAAAAACTTCTAAACTATAGTTTTAGGAATCAATTAAGTTAACAGCAAACTTTGGTACGTAGCGCAACATATTCTCTTTACTTAGGTATTAGATTTAAGACACGTTCATGCCTGCAGCTCCCCCAAGTTCATACAGTGAATTCTTAGCTTCAGAAACACCGCGAATATTCATGCAAGGCGTGCAAAGATTTTATAACTCCTGCCAAAATGTACTTGAATATAAATTATGTCATGTGTCGTGGGAAATGTAATCGCTAAAAAAGCTTCCGGTTTCAAAGACGTCTCCTTTCTTCTGAAATTAAAATGTTAACGGCACGCCAGTTCGGTGTATATACACGACAAGTAGGTGGGCACATATTATTTCCTGTAATAAGATCCATTACTTATCATCAATCAGAAAGGTATAAGACAACCGGAAAAGAAAAATGGTCGGAACGTGACTAAAATAAGTAATAAAGTGGAAAACTCGGAAACTTTCTCCAAAAAACAAACCGCACAGAAAACTTAATGAGGGATAATTGATTGAAATATGAACGCGCAAATTAATAATTTAAGAAAAATACGGCGCTTAATTAATGTGTCATATGCAAATTGCCAATTAAGACGTTTTAATGAAAACGACGCATTAAGGGAATATTAAGGTTATAATTACCCGTCTATAAAAATCAATATTTATATCATGCTTTAGTTAATTTGTGAAAACTTGAAATGACCATAATGAAATTTTTAAAACTGAGCTTATTTTATCTTCATGAAATTTGTACTTTCAAACAATATACAGGGTGATTCACTAGATCTCGTGAAAATAATGTCACTTTGAAGTAAACACTTTTTCTTCTTCCTTTTAGAGATATAAGCTGTCGAAAAAATAATTTTTTTGTTTTTTATTAATCTTTTCTTAAACTATGAAAGCCATTTGTTTTATATTTACTATGAAGTGTACGAAGGAAAAGCTCTATCTATTTTACGTTATTGCGAAAATATATCAATCATGGGCGTCCGTAATTTCTACGCCCCTGGAAATTTTTCAAAATGAATATAATTTTTTACATTCTACCACTAAAAAGGTCTCTTACTAAATGAAATGCTTGGTTTTTGAGGAAAATGGCTTCTTATGGATTCATTACAATTAGGTAAATAGAGTAATGATTGAAATATGTACGACACTATTTAAATTTATGATTAAGAAGGGTTCCAGAATGTATCAGTTATGTATTAAGTAAGTAATATTTTAAAGTGACATATTTGGAAATGAATCATTCAGAACCTAGTACCGGACCTATTGCTTGGCCACCACGATCTTCAGATTTAAATCCCATGGATTATTTCGTTTGGGGATTTATTAAAGGAAGGGTGTATAGTTCACCAGTCTGCACTCTTGAATTGTTAAGAAGAAGAATTGAATTGTTGTGATACTTCTTCTTTTGTACTCTATTGTTAATTGTTATTTCTGTTTGTTTCTCAATATTACATATTTTATTCTGTATTACTTTGTTCGAAAAACTTAACCATTTCACATGTAATGAATCCATAAGAAGCCATTTTTCTCAAAAACAAGCGCATTTTATTTAAAAATACTAAGATACATTTTTGCTGTAGAATAAACCGCAATGTAAAAAAATATATTCATTTTGAAAAATTTCCAGTGGAGTAGAAATTATATTAAAAATAGGGGTTATCTGAGTTCCTTACGGACGCCTATGATTGATCTATTTTCACAATAATTTGTAAAATCGATAGAGCTTTTCATTCGTACACCTCACCATAAATATAAAACAAATGGCTTTCATAGTTTAAGAAAAAATAAATAAAAAGCAAAAAAAAATGTTTTTAAAGCCTTTGGAAGAAAAAGTGTATACTTCAAAATGACATTATTTTAACGAGATTCATCAATGGTTAAAGTCCTAATCATAAAAAGTGAATCACCCTTTATAACTACAGTGTGCTTCAAATTGAACTTCCGTAAAGAAATGTATTGGGCTAATACACGAAAATAGCTAATTCTAATTTACGATATTTGAAACATGTAGATATTGTCATTTACTTTCATAGCCTAATAAATTTGTTTCATTGGTTTAGTGTTTTACAATTTTAAAACTATTCCCATATGAAAAACCTATGGCTTTTTAAATTTAAAAGTTTTTAAATAACAAAAAAACAAAAGTAGAAAATACTAAATATTAGGGTTTTTGTAATATCTGAAAACTGAATACAGTATACTGCAAAAGATATTCATAATTGTCAGAACATTCTCTTCATCTTTCGCTCATTTATACATAACACAATGAATCCTTTACTAAGTAGAGTTTCTCATAGAGACGTAGAAATCTACTACAACCTTAGTTCTAAAATAGAAAATTATTAGTGCCGTGAAAACATCATCCCATCTTCTCAAGATGTCGGAAAAAAATAATGACTGAAACAGCACACAATTACTAACTGACTCAAAAATGAATCTGACGAGAAAAGAAGTCCAAGTAACCCAAGAAATTGGAAAAAATTTAAAAATCAGCATACTTCCCACTGGAAAAACAACTGTCATCTCATAATGAGAGTGCAATGGAGAGAACCTACTAGTACCAGCAGGACCAGTTGTAAGAGAAGTAAAAAAACTGTTAACTCAAGCGAGTGGAGAAAGAGATAGCGCCTACGATTTGTCTAACATTCGAACATCTAACATTTCCTAGGAACCACATAGGGACAATATTTCAAGTGATTCGAAAAGAATTTTATTGCCTGCCAAAGGTTTACAAATCCAACCTACAACTCCGACCACAAAGAGCGCTGTTCGATCAACCACTGACCCATTCGCTTGGTATGTATTACAAATTTAAAGATCTAGTGCGAAAAATGAAACACCGGATATACAACGCTGAAGATTTTATTGACAAGAAAATCCAACTAGATCCAGGTGACAATTGGGTGAGTTTTAACGTGACGGCGTTCTTTTCTGCCAATTAAAGATTTCATTGAAGGTTCATCGTAGAAGACACCAGATGGACCTTCAGTTTTATGAAACTGAAGGAACAGCTATGGATTCATCCTCCCCTAGTCCTGGCTACTTGCTGAATAGGACTAGTAGTGGGACGCACAATAGGCCTAATTAGACCGCAGCGCTATGGGACTTTTAAAGGACCAACCACTAGATGAAGAAGTAGAAGAAGCCCTGGCAAATGTTTACATAGGAACGCTGAGCGTGGAGCAAAACTCTAAGCAGAGCAACCAACTAAAGTGAAGAAAGACTGACAAAAGATTTGAGACGAGAGACGTCCCAAATACCTCTCTGCAGAGCCGGTTCTAGAGTGCAAGCGATGATTGCTGGTTTCGAGGATTTAGGTGAAAATAACGGTCTTCTACAAAACAGAGGTGTGGGAAAACAAACACAGTACAAATTCTTGTCTGACACCAATGTAAATACTATATAATGTTCCATGCTTCTGTTAAAAACTTGCTGAAGGAAGAATATCATATATTTCTACAACATATTTTAAGAAGTGTAAATTAAGAAGAGTTTTGAAACGATTTTTCACATCATTAAGAAAAAAATGTAGTTCAAATCAAATGTCCTAAATAAATTGGCATTTTAGGTAGGTAATAAAAAGCAGTTTTTTCTAGAAGCGGTAAATTATGTTTAACTAATTAACGACTAATTTTGGAGTAAGTGACAGTAGGTGCTATGGTTTAGACAAATTATAAAATAGTGTTTTCTTTTAATCCGAAACAGTTACTACTTTCTATCTAAAATAGGAACATTTCGATGTCTTTATATACTTACCGGACTAACTACTGGTTCCCCTAAATTCAACATCACTAGGATTTCGGACAAATTGGTCACAGTTTTTGATTTCTAGCCTTGTATCTGAGAAAAACGAATTACTTGATCTTTGTCGGGTTATCACTTTTTTCTACTTATGTTATCGTTATCAAGCACTCTGAAATCTGGAACTGTAGGAAGGGTAGCTTAAAAAGCTACAGCACTTAGGCCCAATTGAGACCCTTGTACTCCCATTAGGAGATCAATCCATGAGTCGTTAATCAACCTATTAAAAAGAAGAAGGTGGTGACGTTGCTCAGGGGGATCTCTCTAATATAGGCCATAGAAGGCCAACGTTCTTCCAAACGGATTCTCTTGTTGACAAGACGGCATGCGACAGTGCATTCACATAGCACATGTACTACTGTCTCGTCTTCTGTTCCTATCCACAACCACTACAAAGAGGTGTTTCATACTTCCTCATGTTGTGAAGGTGCTTCCTTAGCCAACAGTGTCCATCTTGAATATTTGTCATAAGACGAAGATTTGACCTAGTCATGGCCAGGTATTTTTTGGCTGTAGCCTTGCTAAGGTATTCTAGGAACTCCTTAGCAAATTGACAGTTATTAGTTTCATCCCACCGTTTCATAAACTGTTGTGGGTGTTTCCCTTAATAATTTCAACAAGTGCTGAAACACACTCCTGGCTAGCTTGTCAGCTTCTTTATTGCCATTGCACCTCTCGTGTCTCTTGACCCAGCATACAGATATGTTGTTGGAAACTGAGGCCACGACCAGTGCTCGTGGCATTCCGATACTGACCTAGTCATTATCTTATGATACGTAAGATCAGTAACGCCTGTCTACTGTCTGTATAGATTCTGATAGTTTTATCCGCACTGCACCTACGGGCAATTTCTTTAGCGACTATGGTTATACTCGTATCTGCTAATTCCGTTCGTACCATGGTAGAATGCAAATCCATTCCCCACTGATATCGCATATCAAGCACTTTAATTGCATTTAAAATAACTTTTTCCACGGTCGGGAGTAGAAATCAGTTTCTATGACATCAAAATTAAAACAGAAGTAGTCGATTATTCCCAAGGGAGTATAATGCTCCCAAGGGAGTTTACATTATGGAGAACGTTTTTCATGAAAAAAAAAGATAACATTGAAATTATTTATTGACATTTAAATTAAATGTTACATTTGTACAATTTTCAAAATTAATATTAGAAGGAATATTACTTTCGCTTACATTTACAGTTTTTGTGATTGCGCTAGTAGTGGTACCTACTAAAACCTGATTAGCAATTTTGGTCTTATTTTCAATGGAGTTCTCGACATAACCCTCAGCGACTGTCGTTGATTTCCAACCAGCATGACGCTTTATTGTCGTGATATCCACACCAGCATCTGCCAGTAATGTCGCTGAAGATCTTCGTAAGCAGTGACCAGTATAACATGCAGCATCAGGTAATTTTAAATACGAAGCTACTACACTCGGAATTTTTCCCATGGTATTCTTGCCAACTGGCTGCGAACTACATTTTCCTGCTTTGTAGTACAAAAAAAGGCGCTTATGCTTGACGTGGGGAGGACGAAGGGACAGGTATTTTCGAAACAATTCAAGCATATTTCCCACATCGGTAACCACAAAGGTTCGTGGAATCTTTGTCTTAGTGTTTGGAATTTTTACAATCAAGGAAGAGCCTACATCCTCAATATCATCTACAGTTAAATTGACTAGTTCATCAGTTCGACAAGCTCCGGCAATCCCCAGAATTAATCCAACCTATAAAAAATCAAAATACTTAATAATTGAAATACCTAACAACAAAAGTAATCTTACCTTAATCATTAAGAATTCTTTGTCATCTGCACTTGATAGAAAACGGTCGATTTCACCCTTTGTCAATATTTTCGATTTTTTCGCTTGATATCCGTCACCGGTTCTTTTCAAAAATGCGATCAGCTTGGGGAATTTGCTTATATCTATGTTGTCGTAAATTATCAAGCATGACTTAACCATAGAATATTGCGCCCATAATGTGGAAGACTTGTAATTCTTTGCATTTTCACTGAAGTATGCCAACAAAACATTCTCGCTGTATACTTGAACATTTTTCTCGGCGCACCACTTTTTGAACCGATTGTAGGCTATATCGTATAAAGATCTTGACTTCGTAGGCAGCAAATTGCTTATTGCAATATTTGCAGCCTCCACAATCTCTTCCGACTCACAATTATTCATTGTGCACTAAACAAACTTTAAACTAAACCAAACTAGCACCTTAATTTGACAATTCTTTTTGTTTGTTTATTTTGTAGTTATGACAATAACTCAACGACTACTAAATAAATGCTCAAATCCGAATACAATAATTCTGGTGCTACTTACTTCATAATGACAAAATATGTGTTTTTAAGTTAATGAGACCGTGAAAAAAATAGTATATACCATTCGGGAGAGATGCTATTTTGTCCTCGGTGCATTGTAGCCCTCGGGCTTCAAATTGCACCTCTGCCAAAATAACGCATTTCTCTCCCTTATAGTATAATGTACTATTAGAACTACTTTTTCAAAAAAGAAGTTGATAGAATTATTTTATTAGAAATTCGATTTTAAATACAATAAATTAATTAAAATAATGCAAAATTCATACGTCAATGTTTTCTAGAAATATTTTTGCTACAACGTTAAGAGTTCGAAATCCATGAAAAATCAGAAGAAAAAATAGTGATGTGGAAATTTTGCACTATTTTAGTGCTACGTTTACTACCACCTCCAACAATATGCAAAATTTCTACAAGCTGTTTTACATTGCCAATTTATTCATCAATAAATTGACGAAGTTCTTCATCAATTAATTCACGAATTTATTGATAAACAGTGTGATTTTATACTGCTACGGACTTTGTCAAGTTTTTTGACGCATGAATCGGTTCTACCAATGAATCAAAGAAGCAAATAAATTTCAAAAATGTCATCTTTCCACTCATAATTGTAGTGATACAAGAGTGGTACCGTTCTGACACATATTATATAAATATTAGTTTTTGTAACTAACAATTCAGTAAAAACAATGCGAAACTAGCACGACGCCACACAATTATTTACATATTCCAATAACATAACCTCATTACTGATTTGAGGCTGGAAATTTGTTGGGTTGGTACTTCCGAACATCACGAAGAAATTGACGAAAATTAGAACATGGTCTAATTCGTCAAGAATTTGATGAATAAATTGATGAAGTTATTTGACAGCTGATTTGGTGTATTACACTTGTCCAATTTCTTGATGAAGCGACTTCATGAATTAATTGATCAATAAATTGTCAATGTAAAATAGCTATACGAAAATAGTTTTTTCCATATTTTCAAAAAGATATACCTACTTAATATCTGTTTGAAAGTATTTAATAATTGTATAACTAATAAAAAGAAATAATAAGTTGTTATTAGACTACCACCAAAAACAGTTAGATTTATAACATGACATCAGATTTTCGCTCGCGAGAACAGCTGAATAAATCCTAGGGTATATGTTGTTTGCGTGCTACTATAGTATTTTGCGTGTTTTTGTTCCGTATAAATATATTGCCATGATAAAATACCGTCCGAATTTGTGAAGCAGGAATATTTTTGTAAACATTCTACGTTTTAGTAATACAGATATGATGTTAATTAGCTTAACGTAACCTAATTCTTGCGACCCCACAACGAAAGTAAGTTTTATCTTTTTTATTAAAAATCATCCGTTAATTTTTTTTGGCTAGTCTCTGTTTATGCAACTTAATTTAATGTTTTAAATTTATTGTATTTCTGATAAAATAAAAAATAAGCTGATTTTAATTAATTAACAAATTCAGCTTGTGGCCAAATCTGGTACCAAAAGAATTAATTATTATTGGTGAAATCCTAATTATTATTAAAAACAAATTATTGTCACTATTTTTACTTTTTCTAAAATAAGTAATTAGAAAATAAAAAAATCAAATAAAAATAAAAAATAAATAATTTCCTGTATTTTAGGTGAACCCTAAAGTCAAAGTGCTGATTCAGATATGTTGATACATTTATCATCTGGCCTCATGGATATAACAACACAGAAGGATCTCTATGTTGTTGGATCTGATCATGTCAAGGAGATGAAACCCTAGACCGTATAACATCAATATTATTTTTCAAGAATGTCGGTGTAACGTATATCTGACCCAGGATTGCAATAGATTAATTATTGCATCATTAAAGATGAAACGAATTTTGAATAGTATCTTATTTTTTATATTTTAAAGTGGCAGAGGATATGGAAATCTTCTACAGTGGGAGGTTATAACGAATATTCTAATCGGAATAAAGTAAACACAAGAAATAAAATTATTAATATAGAAAATAAACAAAACCAATCTGAAAGTTCCAAAAACGAACCCAATATTATTGATAGATGATTTATAAATAAGGCACGATCTTTCAGTTTGAAAGCAGAAGCGTCCGCGCGTGATCCCTCACCCACCCTGCCGTACGTTAGTGAAAGCGAACTAAAAATGTCGTGCCTTATTTATAAATTGACCGGAATATCAGTTTTTAATAATTGCACCTTTCATAACAGCACTTTCAATATAAATGTTAATAGGATATAAGTTACAATTTTGATATAAATTAACCAATAAATATTATGTGTAGTTCTATTATTGTCAAATTATTGGCAGCCGCACAAAAAAATATTGTATGCCCCACACTCAGAAGGTTTTACAGGGCGCTCATGCTTTTCAGGGCCCCGTCAGGGCTTCGTCATTGCCCTGAAAGTTCCATGCCCGCCTTTTAAAGTACCACTTTCCGATCTTGTCATCTAAATAAATATACAATTATAATTATTTGTTATCTTATTTTTTGCTTTCTTTTATCCTTGGCAGCTAATTAAAATTTTCATTTAATGAACTGTTAATATTGTGATAATAGGTGACGTGTGTATTTTTTATGTTTTTTATGTATAATTCTATTTTTATGAATAAAATTGCTCTTAACCATTTGTATAGTTTTGGATACATAACGTATTTTATTTTAACATCTTTATGTTCTATAAATGGATTTATTTCTATTGAACAAATTGGACCCGACCAAATTCATAGATCTCACTAAAGTTTCACTTACACTTATCTCATACTAAACTCACCCTAATCGTATTTATAAACAATTCTACTTCAAAATGTCAATATATTTAAACATGTTTCTTATTGACGTAACGTTAACGAAAAGTAAATGTTAGGTTGAATACTGCTACTGTTCAAGAAATTTTCAATATTTTCTGAATTATTATTCTAGACCGCATACAGAGTGTACCAAATTAGTAAAGCGTATTCTAAGCCAATTCGAACAAAAGAATTGATAATGGCAGGATCAGCACAATATCAATATTTCTGATAATATACGACTATGGGGAAATACTACCTATGTGTTCCTGTAAAAGAAATTTTATCAAACACATAAGTCAGTAAGAGAGTAATCAGTAGAATATCTAAATAAAAGCGGAATATCTCGCAGCAACCTATCGAACCTGTGTACAAACATGTACCAATAGGATAGGTCGTCTTTTGAGAAAGCACATAGCCAGCACCATCTACTGCACCTTAAGGAAACTTTTCCCACGATAAGCTGCATGCATGTTGATTCAAGGTACATGTGACAAAGTATACATTGGACAAATAGAGAGACGCGTCAGCATGAGGTTATCTAAACATATATCAGCAATAGCCACGTTTAGAAAAGATATAAAACGTTCAATAGACCTACGAAATACCAAATTTTACTACGAGGAAAAGAAAAGACATTTTACATTGATAATTAGTCTAATTTAAGTTTATTAAAATTAATCATATTATGTCTAAAAACAATCTAGATAGTGTATAACAACTGTACTTGTGATGTATACTGTCATTGTTTAAGTATATCTGTATATCTGAATAATTAAGTAATTTATTATACTATTATAATACTAATTGCATATAGTCGTTGTGGAAGAGTGGGTAAAGACTGATTTGAGTACTTGAAAATGGAGAGCACGTAAAAATTAAAATAGTAAAACCATTTACTATCCAAGTCTGAAAGTCGGAATAAGGGCCGCTCATCAATTCTTAAAAACGCTGCAAACGTAATTCTTATCGAGCGGATTACTTTTTATTGGAGAACACAGTTTAATCCACTCGAAACATTATCTGTGAAATAAAAATGACTAAAAAGCGGTGCATCGGTGAGCGTGATGGCAATTAATTTCGCTAAAAAGAATCAGATGTTTTCCTCCGTTTATTGTTTTATAGTAAGAGTCTTCTAATTACCCGTTTAATAGCCTGCAGCAAAACACGAATACTACACAATGCCTTGGCTACCGACAAAGTTTACAGCCTTTTTATGGCCATTTTATGATAGCCGTTAAAGGGATACAGGAGATATATTATTATTTAACATAAATTACGCGGTTTGTTAATAGAGACTGTAATGTAGGATGGGAATAGTTTTATTTTCGTTATAATCGATAATGTCTGGCGAGATGTGATAATCGACGGCACATGATAACATGCACACAGGTAATTAAGGGTAACATGGATAACGAACAGAACCCAGACATGAAGACAAAAAGTAGAAGCAGAAGTTAATTACAGGTATTGTTGCAACTGCTGGGATAGTTTTTAGTTTCTGTATCTATCGATATAATGTAGACATAATTTTTTTCTGTTTAGGTAAAGAATGCTATAGCTACGTATAAGTGTATAAATAAGTATACAACGAACAAAATATTATATTTACTTATGTCCTGCCTGAAAATGCACAAAACTTAATGGAATATTCTTCTTGTAAAAATATGCAAAAAGTCTTTGAAATCAACATACAAAGTAAATAAGTCTCCTTTAAATTTAAAGTTAAATAAGTTTGTTTCCTTTTAACCAGTTCTATAAGTTTGTTGGTAACAAATGAAGGCATATTAATATTAAAATAAACATGTTCTTATTTATTTCAGTGCAATAATTTATTTAATATATACGATTCATAATAGCCCAGTAAATGAAAAAAAATTGAAAAAAAATCTTTTCAGATTGAGAATCGTTAGTTTAGGCAAAAAAAATAATATTTCCCAAAAAGTATCGGTTTAAAACAACAAGATCATTGTTTAAATAATGATTATAATGCAAAATTTACCAAAAAATGGAGTTTTTTAGCTGAATTAAAAAGCGCTCTCCATCAGGAGTTTTTGCTTTTGTTTATACTTATAGGTTTTCAAAAAACGCTTCATTTGCTAAATTAAAATTCATTAACAATTTGGTTAAATAATTGCAAAAAAATAGCGAAATTTGAATTTGCTACAAAATAAAAGAAAATATCATAAATCGTCTCTAAACTGCAGTCAAAGTTGTATTTTGTTACCCTTAAGAAACTGAAAATTTGGTAAAAAAATATTTATTTGTTTACGAGTTTTTGCATTTATTTTTTAGAAATAGCATTTTCTAAATTGCAAAAACGCGGTTGTTAGCTTTATAATAAAGGGCCTTATTAGGGCTCTTTTGTCTCGTCTTGACTTATATTTTGAAGATATACAATTGGAAATTGTAATTTCATAGGCCAACCTCTTCAAAACGGCGTATAAACAAATAGTGTAATTTGTTTATAAGGTTTTTAGTTAATAACTTGTGCGAAGAATGAATATTTTTTAAAGCCGCTTTGATATTCGTAAATCTGGTAATTTTTCACGAATTTAAAAAAAATTGTTCTAGGACAATTTTTAGCCGAGATAGCGTTTTTTTAAATTCATTACTTGTTTATTTATAAACATTAAGACTTGAAATTCCGGGAATAAATCAATCAATCCTTAAACTTCATAATAACGGTTAAAGATATCGAAAAAAATGCATTTTATAGTAATTTTTAACCCTTTAAATATTTTGCGATATCTCCGGTAATTGTGGACCAATTTTAACGATTTTTTTTATTCTGGGGTAGCGCATGAAAATAATAACAACTGCACGATCCATTTTGCAATAATTAATTATTAATTTGTTATAAACTATTAATTTTGTAAACATTGTTTTCGCATTTTTTCGAGAAATAATTATTGACAATGGTACCAATAAAAAATTTTCTTAAAAAACAATATTTTTATGTAAAAAAATTCAGGAAATGAAATATTTTGTATGTATAAAGTTTATTTTAATGAGAATCGAGTTTTTGGATGCAATATGCATACATAATGTACTATTTTTTAACATTAAATTACGTATTATACTTTAAAACAGGTAAGTAAATTAAAACACATATCTTTAACATGGTTTCTGTAGCAGTCTCCTTCAAACACGTAGGTACGTCTGTGATAAGTGTAACATTTTTTCAAAAGGAATGTTCTGTATCTAGAGACTTTAATTTTTTGTAGTACGTTATTAAATTTAATTGCAGTTTCAGCATCAGAGACATCTGTTAAATTTCCTATCTAGCTTCGTTTACTTGTCCACATTTTTTTATGCTTTTAGAGACAGTGAACATGCATATTTTTGTTGAAATAAATGAAATTGTTCATTATTAACCATATACTTACTCCATCACGACATGGATCAGATCATAAAAACTCTAAAGCACGTTTTTGTTTTTTTTTTTCGACATATCAGAACAGAGGTTGAGACACATTACTATAGTCTGTTTAGAAATGAAAGAGAGTAATAAAAGCTTATTATGTATGCAAATCGTAAATAAATGTAGTACTGGTGCTTATGTTCAATATTTTTATATTATGTATTATCGGTATAGATGAGGTGTACTTTTAAAAAAAATTTTGTGTGACCATGTTGTACTAAATTGTAGCAGGTAGCATAAATTGAATCCCCGACAATCCGTCTCTGTCTATGCCGCTTCAATTTCTCGGTCCATTTCTCTTATAAGTGAACAATATAAAAACAGCATTTCAAAACATGAGGCTACTTTAAGCATCATAACCGGGTTAAGAGGGTTTTTAGTAATTCAAATAAAATT
>NW_019416265.1:350893-370100 GCF_000390285.2 Anoplophora glabripennis | reverse complement strand
CGATGTCGTCAACACTGTTGGTAGGATTTTGGTGTTTCAATGCATTAAATACATTTAATATAATAATCTTCTCATTCTGAGACAGCGCACATCTTTTCACGCGTTTAGCAGGTACGTAATCTGATAAGCTCGACATTTTACCCAAACAATATTATATCCACTGGCACAATAGTCACTAAACACAAGTCGAATTTTACTCTACTGCACTAGCACGTCTTCGTATATTCAGCTCTAAGACTGGATTGATCTGTCACAATACACTGGCTCCTGCCCTATGATGTATCCAGTAAAATATACTAATGTACACCCATTACCTGTTAGCATTAGTGTTACCCGATAATTACCTGAAACGAAATATTAGCACGCCCATGGTCGGTTCTTATCTCGGGGTTTTATTACTCTCTTTCATTTCCAAACAGACTATATAGGATTGTTTGTCAAGAGACTTAACTGAGACTCCCCAGTGTTTTGGCTTATAGTGCTGATATCCTTTATATTGACAATCCGTACTGACACATAAAACAAAAGCATATTCACTAATTTTTGTAATAATGAATGAGAATTTATAACTTGCTTTAGAGGAAGAAGAGGAAGAACACGTAGTAAAATTAAACATTAAACGAAATGCCGCACTATGGAGATAATGGCTCTAAATGTAACCATTGGACCAAAAAAAATTTTCCTATACTAGGTTGGTAAGGGTTAAAGTTGACAAGCCCAAATGTATAATAGGTATCCCAGAGAGCATGTCTGCCCATAAGCTACATTATCTGTTTGGAATTACCGTGGCCTCCAATTAAAATTATTTATCATGATTAATGTAAATATGTATTGTGGAGAACATTACCATCATACCTATGAATTATTAAAACGTAACCGAATTTCAGTTTGTACTCTCATCAATATTGTACCGTAGAAATTCAAGTTGAGCGAACGCATTTGTTAACTCCCGACTCATCAATTCCACACGAACCACTGTATTTACCTTGACACCGAAATTAGTATTTACACAACATTTAAATTCGGCTGGAAGCAATAAAAGATTTAATTAACATGCAATTTAAAATCCTAGACCCAAATTTTAAGAAATGAGTTACTTTTAATTAATTTGACATTCAACGAGAGGATTTTTTCCAATAGTTGATATCTGATGTTGCAAATAACAATGTACTATTATTTACAACTTTTTTAATGCAAGTACTTAAATTATTAAGATGCGTTCATGTATTTTTCAATTTTATAAACCGCATCCGTTTAAAATTGCATATATTTTCAAACTGCACGACATATTTATCTGGAAATATAAACCAATGTGGGTCAACAAAATAAAAACATTACAAGCCACAGCCTCAGTATGAAGCAGAATCTGGTTTATCTGGCATTTCATTAATAACATTTACATTTCAAAATATATACATCCCAGCAAAAAATATCTATTCCAAGAAAGAACACATTAGATAATCGAATTGTTTGCTCCTATACTCACATTATGTATTCATATATTTATATTTAGAATACAAAACTTTTACAGAACGTGAACAGCATTAAATATATACATGATAAACACTTTCATAGTGAGTTAAATGAAATGTCATGGTTATACATTTAAGAGGAAAGAATTATTTCAATCAGTATCTAATTTATTCTTATTTTATTGAAACACTCAAAATTACAATAATAAAAGGGATCCTCCGGAAAGTAAAGCATGCTGTACACTGTAAAAAATTCTGTCAAATTTCACTCAATTTTACTCAATACTTTATAAATTTCTGTCCACACCCGATTGAGTGAAATTTTCACTCTGTTAGTATGAGTACGACTGAGTAAAACTATTGCATCAGAAATCAGTGAGTTTTACTCAAATCTGAGCTACTGCTATCAAGCGAGCGTTACTCAGACTTGGTTTTTAATTAACTAAATATTGAGTGCAAAAATAAAACACTCATAAATGATTAATTAGGATATACAGTGTTGAAATTAATTCACTTGGCAGGACCTCCTCCTGTCCTGGCTCAGACCAGCCGTCGCCGGCTAAGGCCTGTTCTTCTCGAGGAAGGTGAAGAGGAGAGAATGGCAGCCATTTTGCGTTATAGTAAAGAAAAAGAAAGTAAGAGTGTAATAACATAAAACATAGGATCTAAAAGACTTTAATTTTTGAATTCGATCTAAATTATAAAGTTTTGCAACAATCCTTTTTCAGACTACCTTTTAGTTGCCTTAGTTGTTATTTTCTGTATAATAAATATCAAGGAATATTAACGAAGTTATTTACTATAAAGGAAAATAACATATACTTAAATTTTTAGTACAATAGATATTGATTATAGAGTAAAGAATGAGGAATTATGAAAACTATTTTGAAAACCAGTACAAATTTATTTATATAGTACAAAAATCATAAAGAGCAACAACTATTAAATTTAACTAATAAATAAGATTTTAGAAAATCTTAAACAAATACGAGACCCCTTTTTTATTTAAGATCCATTTTAAAATTGTCGCCAACTAAAATGTCTAATAGGCTGATAGTCCATTGAAAAGTTACATTTGGGGTTGCAAAAGTCAGAGCACGCAATTTTATTTTTTGGATGTCAAGAAGGGGTTAGTGTAATGTTAAATCCATGTTTGTGGGGTCGCAACCTTTGTGCATCGGCCGCCATCTTGTAAAAAGGGCTGCGAATGGTTTTTATACTACTACTTACTATATCGGGCAAACTATTCGTCGCACAGAAAATTTGTAAATATATTTTTTGTTGCAAATTAAATTACACTATAAATTTGGTTCCGTAACTTTTAGTCGCAGAACCAAAAATAACAAAGTTATTAACGAAAATAGATACATATTTGGGAACGAATTTTCTTTTGGTCGTTATAACTTTTTTTCTGGTTATTTTACAAAAAAATTACATCAGAGCATTTTGATAGAGGGGTTTTCAAGGAATAATTTCCATTACAAACTTTTTTCAAATTTTATTTATTTATTAGGGTTTTACAGCGATGCGAAACTTACACTTTTGTGGACAAGAGGTGAGTTTCAGTGTCGACCAAGCAGAATCAGATGCAGATACCCTCATCGTTCGCTCCGCTCTTGCTGATTTTCAGTTTTCATAAATAAAGTTACAGCATTATGAAGTTTGTTGAAAAATAGAATTTTGGTACCTATAATATTAAAGTTAGAAAAGGCACAAACTAAATTTAATTTTGTCAAAAATTGAAAAAAACAGCTGTTTGTCGACCATAAAAAAAAATTTATAAAAATATATGCATCCCTTTTCGGGCAACAACTATTTCAATTTTTTATTTCCCAAATTCCGTTCGAATTTTTTTTAGCATTTTAACATTTCTTGATTAAGTAATTAATTTTGACATTATTCGAAATCTTGCAAAGTAGCCTTGGTTGCTTGGATTTTGTCGTTTCTAAGGTGTTTATAAACAAAGCAACATAAAAGTTGCAATTTTGCTGGTTTTCAATTATTATTTCTAAATGAGTGATTTTCAATGACACTTCAACTCCAGGTTCTAGTAGTACGTCGCATCGTGGTGTTTTAATAGATCAGTCAGCCTCCGATGACTGAAATGGATCATTTTGAGAAAAATGTGACAATTAGTAAACGCGAGGGGAATAATTATCCAGATTTTATAAATGTTACTAAATGTAATAACTGTACAATTACTATAAATATTCACTCATAATAATTAATGTAATGTTCATCGAATATTTCTACTTAATTGTTCATAAAATATGCATTTTTCCCTAGGAAGGTAAGTTCCCTCACTTACCTTCCGTTATCCATAGCAACTTCCACACTGTAAAATCCACTTAGGTACCTCATTAAAAACAACGTATTAATAGTCTATTTACTATAGTGGGAGCAGATAAAATATGTGATATTTATCCACTGCTATATGGTATGAACATAATAATACAACAATGCACTATGTGTAATAAAGTTCTTATTGCACTAGTGCAATGAAGATATACTTTTTGCATTCAAAATGATGATCATAGTGTCCTTTCTTGTCTATAAAATGATACAAATGTGAATCGATTCAATATAGAAAAATTTCTCATAAAAATAATTTGTCACTGTTCATGAAGTCTATTTTCTGTGTTTGTAGATTCTAATCGCGGATCAATACAATAATTTGGATACCGCTTAACTAGACATACTAATTCGGCCATAAAAAGTTAGATAAGTATCTCTTAATAAAAAATATTGTGATGGATACAAGCGATATATGTTGTATGCAGTAAACAAAAAAGTCATATACCAGATAAGCATGGCTTTGGTTCAATTTTCCGTTACGGCTATATGAGTTGATAAAAAAACACGACTGAATTTGCGGTTTCCAGCAGTGCGACACGAATACTCATGTTACACGGGCTTGATATCTATCTCTCTTCTATATATGACATAAATATAAATATTCCGAACGAAATAATTACAATAAATATTTCTTAAGATAGGACCTTATTCTGATTGAAACTAAGGCATAGGTACATCAATAAAATCATATTATACATATATGTATAACACGTCAAAGTTAAAGAAAAAACTATATAAATATCAATTTAATCAAAAATTCAACTAACCGAACAAAATTCCTCAAAATTTTTTTGTACATTTTGAAATTCACGAGCAAAAATGAACAATATTAGGTGCTCCGCAATAGGTCAAAAGGCCACTATTTTAATTTAAATGTTCAACAATTGAAGGCACGTAATTATGGAAAGGATGAATATATCGGATATTTTTTATTCAAATGAATGCGAATTTGTTCAGAATATTTCAGTTTTTCTTTCTTCATATTTCCCCACTAGCATTGCTCTGATTTTGATATAGTGATTGGACACTTAAAAAAATATAACCTGTGTTATTAGCTCATGTATTTTAATTTATTTTAAAGATATTAAACTAATTCCAATAAATTTAAAAATTTTTCTAAAAATCTTATCAAAAGAGGTTGAACAATGGTCTTCGATACCAAAAATATAGTTTATTTAGTTTACCAAAATATAGTAAACATAGATTTTTAACCTTGATTCAACGAAAAAAAGAATAAAAACTCAAGAAGCGGAAAAGTTTTGATTCGAATTTTTTCTCCAAATATATCTCTTGCCAAGTAACTTGTTAATACAAATAACAGTTGAAATCGCTTCTAATCCGACGCCACTGATGAATTTATATTGAATTTTACATGAAGATAGAATAACTGATTAAAAATTGAAACTGGGAATTTTTTTTAAGAACAAGTGTTGTCATTGTTATTTGTTTGTGCTGATGAGGAAAAATATATAACATAAATATTAAAAAACTTTGTTAAAATACTGAGAAATCGTCTACTCCTGATAACATATAAGAATTAAAAAAAAAATAAGGTGTAAAGCGAATATCTTCATTAAATATTTTATTTAAGAAATTGTTAGATAACTGAAATAATAAATGAATCAATATTATATCTTACTAAGAAAGCATAATATGAATTATAGCAACATATTTATAGACTAGTTCAGTTAAAAATGTTTAATAACTACGTGCTTAATTTCTAAAAATATCAAGAAACAATAACCCAGACAAAGCATAATAAATTTAATTGGATTGCATAAATACATGCATGCACATACAAACACTATATGATTATCCTTGAACTAATGGTGTTGTCCTCATATCACAGTCGTTAATAATTATTATTACAGATGTTATTGGAATGTATTTTATTATTCATATCAACACCTTCATAACGTGGAGTTCAGTTACTGGAAAATATATCAAATTAATGACATACTAGCTTACAATTTTGTTCACTTTACTACTGAAAAAGTTAATGATGTTTCATAAAATGGAGCAAACGATCATTCTCTATGTTATTTATTAACAAAGGGAAATAATACATGTATAACCAAATGGAATTATTTGACACAGTTTACATTCGTTTTGTGGTTAATTTTTACGTATGTCAATTTATATTAATTATACATCTGATCTGTTCTAGTGGAACACTCTCTACATTCTTCTTTATCCCCAATATCAACATGTGGATCTACCGAGTACAATAAAATTAACGTTCCTAAGTACCTTCGCTTTCTAGTTATCATATGTGTGAAGAGTTAACAACACATGTTTGTTCGCATCGCACTTATATTTAAGCGTTTACCAAACTCTACTTTAAAAAATCTTTACACGGCAATAAATGTCCCTCAACTTGGAAGCCTCAGTTTATACCAAGGAAAACAAATACACCTAAAGCTCATTCTTATTTCAATTTAAAAAATTTATTACGGAGATTCGTTTTCACGTAAGGTGAACCCAGTTTGATTATTTTTGCTTCCCTTAACATCATACATCATTCTGTTTGGCATTTGAGAGAAAATACTGGAACGGCGCTTGAAACTTTCTCAGCTGGACAGGGACGGATTAAGTACTCGTTGGCCTTGGATGGAATTAAGCAGCTCTTATCCTTGCCCTTTGATTGTGTTTTGTTCTGTTAACGATAACGTACGTAATATAATCAATTTCCCAGTAAATATGTGTCAAAGATACATACATTTCATGGAGTTTATTTGCGGAAAAACCTTCTCTCACTATAATTCTGGTATTAGTTAGGTCTATCGCGTATCCTGTGTCTCTCCTGTGTTCCACAACTCTTGATTTTTCTATATTGTCATTCTTGTGCTTATTTAACACTAGCGGCCCGTCCCGGCTTCGCACGGGTGGACATTTATTTTAAACATTTTGGGATATAAAAAGATATAGCCTATATGTTACTCAGGGATAATGTAGCATTCTATGGTGAAAGAATGATCGAAATTCGTCCAGTAGTTTTTGAGTTTATTCGTAACAAACATACATACATACAAAAATACAAATCTTTCCTCTTTATAATATTAAGTATAGATTGTACTGATTATCTTCCCATTTGTCCAATATATGCTTTTCTTCGTATACACTTGGAGAAGATCGTTCCTATAGCCCGTTTTGTTCTTTTATCCTGTCTGTTGGTACTGACTGTCTCTTTAACAATGTATTTAATAATGATTAATGTAAAATAGGCTGCATCTTAACGCGGAAGAGTAGAAACCACGATAATACTTTTTTTTATAAATTACTTGGTTATTTATTCTTTATCTGTGTATTATTTCACTTATTGTATAAAGCAACAGGTTGTACAGTAAAAAATTAATCAAAGTAAACCGAATTGGATCAACTTTGCTAACTTACCTTTACACAATTTTGCTTCCTTAAGACTTCTTAATCGATAACTTTATTGATCTTCAAAAAATGTTTATTTCGTGTTTTAAGAAACTGTTTAAAAATATTTTCATGAACTTTGTTATGCGTGGAGATCTTAAGAGTAGCTGAGTATGGATATGAGCTTGTCTTACAAAAAACGATGAGATTACTAAGGATACCCTAAACAATCTTTTGTTTTTTGCAACATTTTCTTCTTTTATTGTTAGAGATTTTGAGAAAACGCAATTGTCTTTTGAAACATTAGCTTATTTACTTTAGACAAATATATACCTATTGCATGAGCAAAAATGCACAGTTTCAGTCGAGTGTTTGGGAATATTCTAATACAATTAACTCCCTCACTTTTGCTAAATTTACAATTAAATTAAATATTTTATGATTTAAACCAATCCACATCTCTATATAAAAAGTCAGTATCTACTGCAATATAGGTTTTCGATTGTAGTACCGCAAGGTTAAATTCACAACAACAAAAAATATTATAAAAAACACCGTTTAAATGTTAAACTGGTCCTTCAATCTATGAACTGTACATTTAAGGCTGGTTTTCACTTGAGGCGTCATGCTCATACTGTGTTCCTACTGTGCACCTGTCGTGTCGTGTTGCGAGCATTTTCACTGTACGTTTAGGCACTATTGCTGTCAAACTACAACATGCCAGTTTACGAAATAAATCAGGACGAAGGGTGGTAACATGGTAAAAGCCATAAATAAATATCATATCAACTAACTCTTCCCGTAAACTCTTCCATTTTTTTCGCTTAGAACTATTAAATTGGCAATCGGGTTGACAATACTTTGACATAAGAATACCTTGATAATTTGGTTTAAATTACTATGAAATTGACTAAAGTGGGATTAATTCAAGAGCGATTTTCTCAGAAACCGTTAAAGATAACGATTTGAAACAAGAGTACCTTTTTAACGTAAAACAGTTCGGGAAAACGGAATTTGCTGTCCAATTTCTTAAAAAGTTAAAGATGAAAAAGTTACACACCCAAAGTACCAAGCCCCCCCCCCCAAATGGATTAGTCCATCAAATTGCTCATCAAAATTTAGCTGTGTATACCAAATTTCATTCATTTATCACAACGCGATTGAGAGATATTGCAAAAAAATAATTTCCATTCCTCCCTCTTCAATGGGTCCCTGTGCCCTTAGAAAGCATTTCCGGACCCATGTTCATATGAACTTTTTTACTTAGTTTTGATCATAAAATCGGCCTGTTCAGGGTTGGCAGCTAATTATGAGACACCCTGTATAAGTAATTAAGAAAAATAAATAATTTACATTTACATTTGTCTCAATCACAATAACTACTGACAGCTCACTATATTAGCTGCCATCTCTCACAAATATTCTATAAAAATTTAATACAATTAAGTCCTTAAAATATGTATATCTTATGCTGATAAAATATAATTAAATTTGATTAAAAGAGTACTTATTTATTTTAAAATAATACTTTTTGTTATTGATACATACAAGCAAATAGTAATTGCCCTAGTATATTATTTCAGCCGTATAGAGTACTGAGTTTTCATAAATAATAACAAGCCACGTGACTACCGATCTTAGGTAGGTAACCAACATTGCACAGGTGGTACTTTCAAATAAAAATCCCTTAATTTTTTCGTCAGCAATGTTAATGATCTATTTACAATGAACAATGACAATCGTTACGTCTACGCTCGTGATAATGCGAACGCTGGATAAATAAAATCTCGTGAAAAATTACGCCAATCACCGATGAAATAGAATGTAGTATTTTAATGTAATCTTGATTTTATTGCTTTAATAATAATTTTTAATTTTACGGAAATGTAATTGACAATCCAAATTAAGTTATTGTTCAAACTAAATTGCTAGTCACGTGGCTTGTAAGCATTTATGAAGGCTATGTACTTATTGTGCATTAATGCTTGAAATAAAACACTTCTGCTAAGAATAACCATAAATTAATGTAAATCTGTCAGCAGTAAATCAAATAAGTAACATTAATTTGATGACAATGAATGATTTTTTATCAGTAATGGATCAATATCTTATCTTTAAGTGATCGAGAGATACTTTCTAGTAAGCAATTATCCAACGATCTTACAATTTCATACATGGTTGACCTATCGATAATAAAACTGGTGGATTGTCAAGGTAAAAGTAGATTTAGAATTCTTTTATAGTCAAATCTGAATTAACGACTTAAAATAGGGAAGTGATATTCCTAACTGATTGATATAGGTACCTATTCTTTTAGTTAGTTTAGTTCTTAGTTTACAGGTACAGTGAAGAAATTTACTTATTCATAATATATTTTGTTTAAAATGGAATAACTCATCAAACATTACTATTACGGTTTGTTTATCTTCTTGGATTCAAAGTATTTATCCAAAAATCATTTAAAAATCATTATACCTTGGTATATTGGTGCTAATGCGAAACATAACTTAACAACATTATAACATTTTTCGTCGAAAGTTTGAAGTTTTTGTGGATCAGTCGACCTTAGATATATTATAGGTATATTGAATAATCAAAATTATAGATAAAGATATTGACAATAATCACAGACATAATTTTTTTTTAACACCTTGACCTCCCATAGGCCCATATGTTATACCTAAAATCCACACTTCCCCTGGCCAGTCAAAACAAATATATTTTTTTAAATTTTGAAAGATATATTGCATGATATTGATGTGAAATATACAGGGGGTAACTTAAGAAGAGTTAATTTTTTAGGGGTAAATATGTGTTCTTCAGAACACTAATTTGAAATTATTTTTATTTAATCAAATAAATAATGGAGTTGGAATTCGATTTTTCAACCGTGTATGCCACCTCTGGGCAACACCTGAACCAAGTTGTACGTGCGCGCTTGCCAATGTTGCCTGTTTTCACCTTTTGAAACCAATTCTATGAAACTAACAGATTGGCAGAGACTACTAATGGAAAATGATTTTATAAAACAAATTAATTTTATATGACTGAGGTTTTAAAAACTTAATATTTTTTGAATGATTTATTAAGTATTAACTACTAATATTGGTATGTGGATAGGCATTCGTTGCTAGTTGCAAATAAAACCAATTTATGTTTTAAAATAATTGTTTCTGCTGTTTTATAACAAATACACTTCTGAAAGATATATCACCACTTCAATCTGTGACAAGTGAGTTTGTACGTAATACGATAGCTTATTTTGCAAATCTCTGCGTGAAGTATTAGTTTTTACTGGAATGAAAATAGAATTTCTATTGCAATCTGCCTTGTATTATGTGGGAATATAATTTTTTAAAGTTATTTACTTCAGTGTTTACTGACGATACGTTGTGTTCGTGTGTCTTCATTGTTAAATTTCAGAAGATTGTAATGAAAAAACATATACACGAATCAAGAAAGATGCAATTTGACAACAATGCAAACTGTAGCTCCAAATAGAAAGAGTTAAGGAAAATGTAACAAATATATTCCTTTATAAATAACCTCTAACTGATTAACAATAAGCTTCATGTACTACAACCGATTTTTCATCATGATTCATTCTATGGAATTCAATCACGGGTGCAAGTACAATTTTTAGTCACACGAATTTATATTTTAATCTGGAACCTCTCCCATTTTTTTGTAAAAAATATATTCATATGAAATATTAATCATGTTTTAGTAGTTAGTCAATCGTTAGACCTGAATAAAGAAACGTACAAACGCCGTTACTACTTTAATGCAAATCTATGAAAGTAAATTTTATGATTTTTCCTACAACTGGTGATTCGGGGAATAGCCCCAGTGGCTCTACAGCTAATCTGGCCCTGCCAAACTGCCTGAGAGATACGGCGAGGGCGTGGGTTTCATTACCTCTTAAGTCAACTGGGTATTGTTTGAATGTCAAGGGATTAAATAGTAGATTAGCTTTAAGTTCGGTTTTAAAATAAAAGCAATAAAAACATCCTTCATTTGGGCATAAAACCTAGATGGTTAACTGCTCTAAAATAAAATGGACGGATCACATTCACGGGCCAACAGAAATTTATTTCTATTGCTATGAGGTTTTAAAACTATTACGATTCTTTCAATTCAGTGTGCTAATGCCATAATAATATTTACTTATCTTCTTTTTATTACCACGATTGTTTAATCTAGCACTTCAAGTATATGACTTCTCATTAATGCCACAGAAATATATCCTGTTTTATTCTTTCTATTACGACAACGAATATAGTCTAAAAAAGAAAAACAGTAATGAAATTTTAATAAATGATAATGAAATATTACAGTGTTTTCGGTTTTAACTTACAAGTTTTTAATACAGTAAAAAAAATAATTTTATCGAACTGTACGAAAGAATTTATAATTAAATAACCTCCTGCTAAAAAATAAATTGATTTTATAAATTTAGTTTTGCCTAATCACAAATATCTCAGAAATTCCAAATTAAACAAAAAAGTAATTCAAAAATACCACAAATGAATAATTGCAGATAATATGATACTGCCCTTTAACCATTTTAAGACCCTAATGTCTGTTTTTTTATCAAATAAAAATTTTAGAAGAAATTCCTTTATATAAACACCAGAGTGATGAGACATTTGACATATTTCAGAGACTACTTCGATTTTAATTTTGAAAATTTGGGCAATAGTGTTTTCGGGCACGCCCTTCTCAACTAAAATAATGGCGTCCACCTAACGTTTCCGGTTATACCGGAAGTTGACGTCATCTTCGTTATTTTAAATGGAACACCTTGTATATTATTGCAAATTTGGAGTCTACGTCAGTTTTTAGGTAATCTTTCATAAAGGTTTCCTATTTTTAAAGTTAACCGTTTTTGACATATTTAATTTTTTTCAAAAAAAAATAAAAAAGCACTGCCCAATTCAAATATTTTTGAGCAACCTGACGAACAATTTTGTTCTCTTTCGAATGGTATAATGGTTCCCTACACCTGTCTCTTCTGATTTTTAAGGTGTTTACTGCTTTTCGTGGAGTCAACGGATATCGTATAATTTCTTGCGAGGATGGATGTGAAATTTTTAGTGGAACAAAACAAGCACCTAATCTGTCACCAGTTTATTGTTGTCAATTTAACACATACAGTGAATGTTTATTCGAGTATTATTTATTGTTAAAGAATGGAAAATGTTAACATTTATTCAAATGCTGACATTCTAAATTTATTATTTATTCATGGAGAGTGTCACAAGATAATAAATATGACTTGCAGGGTATTTAATGAGAGATATCCTCATTTACCACCAATGAATAGACACATCTTACGAAGAATTTTAAGAAATCAATTAGAACATTTCTGCACATAGAATTTTGCCGAAGCCGATAACTTTAGATGAAGCATTGTCAATATTTTGGCATATTTTCATGCTTACTCTGAATCTTCAGTTCGTGCTGCTGAACAGGATTTAGGCATTCAAAAAAAATCCATCCAAAAAATTTTGAAAACTAATGGTCAGCATCCATTTAAATTCAATTTTGTACCTGCACTTCATCCCGAAGATGCTGAAAGACGAACTCAATTCTGTGAAATGATTTTAACTCGAACACAAAAAGATCCAGAGCTTTTACGCAAAATCATTTGGAGATGAGTCAAAAGTCATTGTATACAGGGTGTGGCGTCTTTGATGCAGAAAATTAAAAACCTAGACTCTTGACAATAATCGAAGTAAAATAATATATGCTACCATAAGGCGATTATGAGATTTGAGTATCAAAAATATTTTCCAAAAAATTACAAGAAGTGACAAAATGTTAATGCCGGTCCTGTTTAACATAGCGCAAAAAAACATTGATCTAGTCCGCACTCAGCACGACAGTCACGACACCTGTGGACTGTCAGTCAGTGTCAGGACTTGCGGGCGAATTGCTGCTAAGTTGTGTCAAAAAGATCGCGCTTCTACTGTTTAGACGTTAAGTGTTTATTAAAGACGTTTCTTATTTTTTATTTTTTAAGTTATTGTTTTAACTAAATCGGCAATGGATAACGAGGACAACAATAATACGTTTACTACTATCGAACGATAGCGGTAAGTTTGCATCTTTTTTGTTTGTCGTGATCCAACCTATCACTTGCTAAAATAATAGTAGTCTTTTCTGTAACACCATGTACTTTGTTTCTACAAACCTCTTGTCTGGGATTGCACATTATCATTTACAGTGAAATAACTAATTGAATTTTATGTTTATTTTTCCTTTTAATTAAAACGAGAGGATTGTATTAAACTGGCCAAAATTATTTATTATTGCATTAAAACATTTTATCTCTTTTGTGTGTATTTCATACATTTTAATTTGGCAACACTGATTTGCGCAAAGGCTCGACTCTCTGTTAAGTTCGGTTCGGCAAGCGTGCGCTGATGTTAATCGAATGGCATGACATTTTTTGACCAGGACCGTACTAAGATTTATTTCTTCTCTACAAAATTGAAGTTCAATTTTCTTGACAAAACGTGGATATATTAATTTCCTATATAAGGCTTTTTTATTGCATATATTTCCAGGAATCTGCATTTTATTTTTTCTGTACTAAAGACGTCACACCCTGTGTGTTAAATCGACAAGTATAACCGGAAGCGTTAGGTGGACGCCATTATTTTAGTTGAGAAGGGCATCCCCGAAAACACTATTGCCCAAGTTTTCAAAATTAAAATCGAAGTAGTCTCTGAAATATGTCTAATGCCTCGTCATCGTGGAACATCCTGTATATCTTAATATTATTATAACCAACGAATTTTGTTGATAACTATAAAGTTAAAGCTGTTACAATTTTTTATATTTGCATGAAGCACATAGTACCTACCGAATATGGACGCTATATCATATTTCATGATACAATGCTTGGAACAGGCAACAGATAAAATGGCTTCCGATTTTTTAAACACAGGCTGACTTTCGTTAGACAAAAATTACAGGAAACAAAAAAAAGTTAAGTTTAGTGGGGAATATAGAGAAATGTTAGCCACTGTAAGAGTCTAAGCATGTAAAAGAAACAGTTTTACTGAAACAATTGGATCTAGTTCTTATTTAAAAAGTGCCAATATAGCATAGTGTATCTATATTTGAGCAAAACACTTTAATAATACTGTTAAATTTTTTTGGTTTCCTAGTAGTACAATAATGAAAAAGATTCACATGGCAATTTGCATTATAATGGTATATCAATGTTCCTTTAACAAATAACATCTCGGCTTTTTGTTTTAGAATAAAGTCTCTTCCCAAGACAATTTTGTTTATACAGATCCATTTCCGGTATTGAATCGGTTCGAAAAGAAAATAGGGAAACCAATATCTTACGAAATTAAATCATCGAAGAGGGAGGTTCTCCTGACCGAAGTATAGATTCCAAGGACACTATTAAGATTCCAATGCATGTAAAATGTTTTGCCTACATTACGACCTCTGCAAAACTGATTTTTAGTTATCAGAGTAAATACTGGATATTGAACAAACATCAAACAATTTAAAATTTTGATTGACACTACGCAAGAATAACTTACACATAAAAAATAATGAGCCTAATATTAATGGTTACTATTGATTAAATGATTAGCTGGAATTAATATATATGAAAATTATAAGTAGCGATTGGCTTAAATTTGTTTATAAAAGTAATGATTATACAGAGCCTTCATAAATGTTTACAAGCCATGGGGTGAACAGTAACAAACCTCTACGTTTCAGCTCGAGATGTTATGTAAAAATTATTAGGTAATACACAATGAAATTTACTCTGGCAAATGAAAAAAAAATTCCTTGCATTCTTAAATACTAGGGTTTTAATACTATCCAATATTTGCTCTTTTTACTAAATTTCTTTATTAAAAATATATATTTTATTCTCGTATTTTTACTTACAAAATACTCTTTTCATAAGAACAACTACCAACTATAAATAATAGAAACTTGAAAAGTTCAGATGTCAATTTTGATTAGAAAAAATTAGAAGATAATAAATTTAAAAATAGTTTTAATGTATAGCTTGATGTCATATAATAATGTTCAAATATTAAACTATCGAAATGAAATAGGTCAAGTCTTTTCTACTACTGTAATGTTTAAATTAACTTTTTTGCTTAAATCATTTTGCTTTATCATTAACTACAACAATAATTATTTTTATGCTGCTGATATTTCAAGTAATTTTATTAATGTTTAGTCATCTGTACAATATACAATAGTGATTATACCAATTAAAACTTAAGGATATAATACTGACTAAAAATAAAGTACATTAATACAATGATAACTATTTATTGATACAAATCAATATGGTGATTAATAGAATGTTTTCGATTTCAGTACTTTCAATGTGATAAATTCAACGCCTCCCAGACATCAAGTAATTGACATGTGGTACATTAAGACAATGAAACGAAGCATATATAAGTATCACCATAATAAATTTTTTCATTATATTTATGTCATTTTTCGTTCAGTCTATTTATAACAGTCCAAGCTTAGTTCATGGCTACCAAACAGGTTGGTGGAGACAGAGGTAACAAAAACTGTGATTTATCTTCGCAAAGGCTTGCCGTTTTCCGTGACTTGCTGACATATGTGACGGGAATTATTATTTTAAAACAGACTAAACATGTACTATAACTGCACAACTACTGTTCAACTACAAAATAGCGTAGTGGTTGGTGGATATTTCCTTAATATTGCGAAAAACTGTTAAGGGACGATTTCTTGCCAAAAAGTAAAGGAGATTTTCTATATAAATTTATTTCCAAAATATCTACTACAGGAATTACATCCCATAGATAGGGGCAGGTTAGATTTCAGGTTAGAAGTTTTTGTTCTATTTCTCACAGTTGGATAATCATAGATGAACGCAATTTGACGCTCGTACATCATTTACGATATTGCTATCGGCAGGGAATTGGACAGCCAGGCGCCTTCATGACGAACGTTATCCAAATCGAATTATCCTGCATCATTATGATGTTTAGTCGTTTACATACATCAGCGTCTTAGTATAACCGAAACTTAAAAAAAACATATCGCTAAAAATGAGCATCTCCAAACTCCTCAAATGAATGAGCTTAAATAAATCGAAAATGGCCGTACAACAAGCACTAGGAAGATTGCTCACACATTAAATATTAGCCACTCAATAGTTTGGCGGATTCTCAGAAATTATCTCTCATATCCCTATCATATTCATCATGTACAAACGCCTTTACCCTGTGACTTTTCACGTAGAATGGCCCCATGTCGAAGGACGCGAGAAAGAATAAGGCACAATTTTTAATTTTTTTGCACAAATACTCTTCTGTAGGGATACTGTAATGAATTTTCATAACAATCACATTATGGTCTTATAAAAACCCACAATAATTACTGTCAGAAAGCCATCATCAATACCAATTTTCCTTTAATTGGTAGATGGGAATTGCTTCTAGGGCAGGTTGACTGGAAAAATTTCTTGATCTGATTTCTTGATTTTGAAAATTTATTTCAGAATTTGCTAACACTGCCTGAAGAAGTCCCTATTTTATTATGACAACAAATGCGCTTATGTATTATGGGGCACCATTTCAGTTTCGTTGCTTTGCAGTATTTATATGTTACATATCCAAATCGTTGAATAGTTAGAATGGGAGCAAAATTTTCTAGATTTTTGTCTTTGGAGTCATCTTAAACTATTGGTTTATATGACTTCAATTGAAAATTTATATGAATTATCGAATTGCAATATCACATCTTGTAAACGATTTGACAGACTTTTGTTCTCCAATCAATGAAATTGAAGGTCGCCATTGTTAGTGTGAAAATCGGACTCCATATTCAGATCGAGCCTGAGTTGCTGTCACCTGTCAAGCGTTGTATGTGACGTCGCGAGTTTCGCACTGCTGTACGCTCTCGACCCCGATGTTTTATGTTTAATGTTTATTTGTTACTGATTTATCATTGCATTACCTGTACGATTATATACAATACATCAGTTATAAATTACACCGCGTCTCACTCTGCCCTAACAGCCATTCTAACAATTTTTTACAATTAGGAAACTTATTTAAATTTTTTCTAAAAAATTCCGATAGCAAACGTTTTTATAAATCAGTTTATATAGAAGACTTGTTTGTTTATTTTTTTTGGGCAAAGAATTGATCCTTAAAGTTTTTCGCAGTATTCAAGAAACTTCCTGTATTTTAAAAGTTTCGTCTATTTATATTGGGCAAATTTATTCCTTCTATGCTTGGACTGGACTAAGCTTTACTACAACTATTTTAGAAACTAACACGGTTTCCGTAGTAGTTACTATAGTGGCACTGGTAATAATACGATGCTTAAAAAATAACGTGACCGAGACAGCTGTGGCGGCTTTATAATAATAATATAATAAGAACCAGTAACTAAAGCACAGTAGCGCACATCATAATTTCGTAAGTACTATAAAAAGTAGATGATAGCATTCCAATGTTTTAATTAAAACTCATAATATTTGCTTCAAATTGTTATCACTGTCTCAGATACAGCGAGAAAAGCACGTGTATAAAAACATTCATTTTGTTTGTAGGCGTAACTCATTTGGCTTCGTTATTCAACAAATATTTCACCGTTAAATTTGGAAACATAAAAAAATAAAAGTAAACGAAGAGGTATTTCAGAAATGTGTATTTTGTGTCGAGTACCAAAACGTGTTTCTCTGTTTTATTAAATATAGAAGAATTTTAATAGGATATTATAAGTAAGATACGATTTTGATAATTTTAAGGACTGATTTATTAAATTTTTATGTAAACAATTCATAATGTGTATTAATTCCCCCCACATGGTTCTTACTTCAATATTTTTTAATAAATACCTTTGACTTCAAAAAGGTATTAAATTACCAGCTCGATGATGCATAGAAATTGGGAATTTACAATTTTTTTGTCATGTTTTGTAATAAACTATTTAAAAAAAATATTTAATTCACGCCACAGTATGAAAATATAACTAAATGAGTTTTTCATTTAAAATAACTTAAAAAATACTAAGACTCGACTATCTTGGGGGGCACAAATTGATAAAAGTCGGTATTAAAAGTTTATTTCAAAACATTTTCGAAACTCTCAATTCGATTTCAATGATTTCAATTCAATGATGATTTTGAATTTTTTCAAATAAGGTTCTACTTGACAACATTTGTTAATTAAAAAAAAGAATGAAATTTTTACTTTTTTCCTTTACGAAAAATCGACGTATGTAATAGTGTTTTTTTCCCGAAAGGAATATACCAAATATATTTATTAAAATATTATAATTTTCGATGTGTGTGTGTGTTTTTGGTTTAGATTGTATTTTTAATTAAATTGTAAATAGTATCATACAAACCTCTACTATATATTTTTTTATGTCTTACCTTGTACTTTATCCCTGGCTAGTTGTTGGTAGACACTTGTTTTAGACACTTTTGTTTGAAATTTAATGAGTGTTTATTCAAAATTTTGTTATATTATTTTTTTGACTTGAAGACTTTATAAACTCAAATTTATGAATACCTTTTTTATATAGAATATGTTTTCCATAATAAAGAATAGTTTTAACAACAAAATTCGCCTTTTTCTGCTTAGCTTACAAATAATATAAGGAATAATTAAAAAAATTTCTATTAATTAACTTTATCTATGCAATCCGGAGTAGATTTCCTTATATTATTTGTTGCCTATCATTCAGGGGCATCCTTACATCTAAACAAGAATGAAAATTAGTCAGAATTAAATAAAATGGCTGTTCATTTGACAGATTTTGTCAGAGCTCTTCGAAATATTGAATTATTTAAGTTATTAGTGATTGGATTCTGTTTGTTTTTGTACAGGTAAGTCCTGTGGTTTGTGATTTATACTTTGCAAAGATTTCATGCGAGAGAAAGCATGATTTATTTGGAATAGCTAGCGATATTTTAGTGCACTGCGTTTTAGGTACCTGTTACGTTGTGAAATTTGTAGTTTTCTTCG
>NW_019416265.1:343621-350660 GCF_000390285.2 Anoplophora glabripennis | reverse complement strand
TTTTTTTGACTTGAAGACTTTATAAACTCAAATTTATGAATACCTTTTTTATACAGAATATGTTTTCCATAATAAAGAATATTTTTAACAACAAAATTCGCCTTTTTCTGCTTAGCTTACAAATAATATAAGGAATAATTAAAAAAATTTTATCTATGCAATCCGGAATAGATTTCCTTATATTATTTGTTGCTTATTATTCAGGGGCATCCTTACATCTAAATAAGAATGAAAATTAGTCAGAATTAAATAAAATGGCTGTTCATTTGACATATTTTGTCAGAGCTCTTCGAAATATTGAATTAGAATTATTTAAGTTATTTTTTACGATTTATTTGGAATAGCGATATTTTAGTGCACTGTGTTTTAGGTACCTGTTACGTTGTGAATTTTGTAGTTTTCTTCGCTGGAAACTACGTAGAAGCCTTGCAGACTATTTATGGGGCCACTGGAAACTGACGTGGAACTGCTTTGTACTGCTGGTAGCGGAAAATTTTCATGGGCTGCCGAAATAACTTTTTCGGCAAACTATAGATTTACTGGTAAGTATTTAATTTTCTTCCTTGGACTCTTTCTTCTTGTTTTATTTTTAATCTTTCGGGAGCTGCGTTTCCACGCTGTACATCTTTCAAAACCCAAGCCGTAACCAATCAATAATTTCTTTGTTTTTCTCCACCTTTCTGATTATTCTGTCCCTAGCTTTGCTTAAGGTCCACGAAATTTTCAGTCTTTGGATGTCCTTTTCAAACACTTTTGCACACCACTACTTATAACTAACACATTTTTAACAAATGTCCTTTTACTTTTATTTACAATTCTATAAATTATTTACTAAANAACAAAATTCGCCTTTTTCTGCTTAGCTTACAAATAATATAAGGAATAATTAAAAAAATTTCTATTAATTAACTTTATCTATGCAATCCGGAATAGATTTCCTTATATTATTTGTTGTTTATCATTCAGGGGCATCCTTACATCTAAACAAGAATGAAAATTAGTCAGAATTAAATAAAATGGCTGTTCATTTGACATATTTTGTCAGAGCTCTTCGAAATATTGAATTATTTAAGTTATTTTTTACGATTTATTTGGAATAGCTAGTGGTATTTTAGTGCAGTGTTTTAGGTACCTGTTACGTTGTGAACTTTGTAGTTCTCTTCGCTGGAAACTACGTAGAAGCCTTGCAGACTATTTATGGGGCCACTGGAAACTGACGTGGAACTGCTTTGTACTGCTAGTAGTGGAAAATTTTCATGGGCTGCCGAAATAACTTTTTCGGCAAACTATAGATTTACTGGTAAGTATTTAATTTTCTTCCTTGGACTCTTTCTTCTTGTTTTATTTTTAATCTTTCGGGAGCTGCGTCTCCACGCTGTACATCTTTCAAAACCCAAGCCGTAACCAATCAATAATTTCTTTGTTTTTCTCCACCTTTCTGATTATTCTGTCCCTAGCTTTGCTTAAGGTCCACGCACAGAAATTTTCAGTCTTTGGATGTCCTTTTCAAACACTTTTGCACACCACTACTTATAACTAACACATTTTTAACAAATGTCCTTTTACTTTTATTTACAATTCTATAAATTATTTACTAAAATATTCTTTATTTTATATTTTTTTAGGTCATCTCTGAGTATTCTTACAAAGCCACCTTTAGCTTTAACATTTGTGAAATTTATTATAAAATTTGACATTTGATGAAAATTTTTTATGTTATGGGATATCTTCTTTAAGTTTACTCGTCTTCCTGCGATATGTATACCCGATTAATCTATAGACTTTAAGCTTTCATTTGATATAAGTCACTCTAGGTTTAAATTCGTTTTTCTTTATGTACTGATTACTAACAAGTGTCGATGTCATGCATTTTTATGAAAATTTATTCTGTACTTGAGAATAAAATTAAAAGATTATTATTTTTATACTATGTAATATCATTGTTCATTACTAGTTTTATATCCAGAATTTCCATATTAACAATTTTATACCAATTTGGTGTTGCTATAATAATAATTAAAATTTTTATACGACTTTAAGTTCGGTCAGACAATATTTTCATCTGAGTTTCTACATTAACATTTCAAATTCGTTACGATATGTACTTATAGAGCATTTAGTAGATTTTGGTAACAAACTCTATAAAAGAGAAGGATTAAATGACCCTATTTACGAGAAAGTTAATTGTATCTTTTTCATTTACGGTTTATTACAAAAATCAGAAACAGTGAAAATTAATCTTGCAAAAAATATATGTTTTATTCAATTATAAGCAATAAAATTCGCTAAATTATCTAACTACACTGATTAGTTTATAACTAATTTAAAATTTATAAATAGTATGTTAGATATATAGAAAATAATAATAATTTGAATGAAAATTGAGGCCCCAATTCATTAACAAATATCGAGTAAGTTTTTTCTTTCTCAAAAATAGCTAATATTGCTGACTTGGAACTTGGACACTTTCGAAAAATCTCTTAATATATACTATTTCTTTTGAAAAGCCATAAATAAAAATTTGATGAACAATTTTCTAGTTGATAAAAAAATTTTTCTTATCAATAATAAGCGTACCAAACTTGTAAAAACGCTTGACCGGAAAAAAGTAGAAAAATGGCAATTAAAAGAATTAACTTTGTAACTCATTAATTTTGAGTTATCAAAAAATGTTTTAAATATACCCTAATTTTTATAAGTACCTAGAATCGACAGAAGTCGCCGATTTTTTGCTTATCACTCTGTACATTAATCAGAAAAATAAACACTATGAAAAATCGTATAAAGTAAATGGTTGGACTACGTGTTGCAAAAGTGTAGAAGATACAAGAAATACAATACAATTAATTTAGGAGTGAAAAAAATAGTGTGTACCCATTAAATGAGGTCATTTGATAGGACCATGCAGCAAATTCGTCACTCCTTGAAGCCTAGCGCTTTATAAAGGCCAACGACCTGATTAAATTTATAAAATGTAGCCAGAAATATTGCTTATGTTTATATAAAGAGAGGTTGATGAACTCGACTAATTAATGTTCTCCGATATTTAATTTAATCTGCGAAATATAATTACCATTTTCCAACTCGGCAACGGACACATTTGAAATATGAATATTTGACTAAAATTACTGAAATTTAAAATAAATAATGACAATATTAAAGGGATTTCAACAAAAATCAACAGAAATTTGGTATTGTTTATATGTTGCCAAAATAATTTTCCAAATACTCTTTTAAAAAATGCAAAAAATTAAACATATAAAATGGAATCTTTATTTTCTAAAGCTAAAGTATCGTTTTTAAAGAAGTTCCCATAGGTTTGCTTAGATCTGTAACAAATTAAATGCTAGACAGAACATATATGTTCTGTTAAATATTATAAAAAGGTGAAATCTAATGCGGTTCTTAGTTGACCAGGTGATAAACATTGTGTCGTATGACTTGTTTCATCTAAATCCAACTAAATTATTTGTTAAAACTTACAAAGGAGCATCTCTCCAATATGAAATTAGTAAAAAAAACTCGATCTGCTTAAGGATTAAACAAACAGTAGAAAGCACAATAGGATTTGTTTGTAGTGCTTTAAACATTCTAAAGATCCGACCAAATAGTTGAAGATAACGAGAACATAACTTAATATTTTGTAGACTTTCTATTTCTTTTCAAATTTTGATCTTCAAGCAAGTAACTACTGGGCACCATCTGAGAAATGAATATTTTTTCTATTCTTTCTCTGCCTATTTAATCAGAAGGAAAGCCTCTAAAAACGACATAAAAAGAAGGAGATTACTTCAGTCGTTAACTTCAACTGGATATGCTGATCGCATTCTTAAAAATCTGCTGTTTGTCTCACATAACGTTCTAAAGCAGCAAAGTCCTTGATCCGTAGGTCACATTTGTATAAGGGGAACGCCTCACAATAACACAAATTACCCCTTCGGCCATCGTTTGCATAATGTCCTTCGCATAATGTAGCGTACAAATTAACGTCTATTGTGCAGCCCCAGAAAAATTGCTTCGGCAATTTAAATACCCAAGATTCAGATGAGGAACATTTAGCACCGTTTGTTAAATATATTCTCTACCAACACAGTGCAATTAAGCAAACACTAGAATAGCAGACGAAAGGGTATATGAATATTTATGTACCGTTAAGGAAATGCAGGTTTTTGCTGTCAGTAATACAGATATCTCTTATTATTGGAGTACCTATCATACCTTAAGTCGCCACAAGTAATCTATCGTAATATAAATGAAAGTTTCGCCAAAAAAAAAAACATAGTTTGGCTTGGCTTTGAAATGTAACATTCAATTGTTTTACTAAGAATATAATTTTCAAATCACAAGATTTTCTACAACTTTAACCCATACCTCTATGCACGGAATTAAAAAAAAATAAGGGTAGAATAACCTGTACATTCTTGAACCAAGACAGTGAACATTTTTAATAACAGGCGAATAAATTGATCGTTGTACCTACATTTTTCCATAACAATTTACACGTTATCTTTTCAAATCAGTGGCATACGCAGAATTTTTGTCATGGAGGCATTGAAACTTCGAACTATTACTGAAGTAGTTGATATACCAGTAGTGCAAAATAAAAACTACTTAAACGAATTGAAAAAATGCTTAATGGCGAGGTTGAACTATTTACAGAGTTTAAGAATATCATAAACTATTACGGGTGATCTGTAATTCAAAGAGTTGAATGGTACTTTGCTGAAACTTTCTAAAATCAAATATGAGACATTCCTCTATTCCTGAAATACCTGTATAATGACGGAATTGGAAAATGTATTTTTTTATTTTGCAACTCATTTGTTTAATAAAGCATCCTAAATTTTTCAATTACACATTTAAGTTAGGCACAATGTACTTGGGATATTACGAATTAGCTTAGGCATAAAAATGGGCAGATTTCAGCATATTAGAATAATCATAATATATATAATAGTTGAATCAATCATATGAACGATAGATAGACCTACATTATTATACAGGGTGTCCCACTAAGGTCGTCGAGGTACGATATTAGGGAAAGTATAAGCCCTATAATTCCGGGAAAAAAATTTGATGAATAAATAAACCAAGAGAAATCGCTGGAAATAGGTTTTAAGTTCGTAGGGGCGCAATTTATATACCAAAACATAGAGTTTAATTTTTCTTAGAAATGTTTCCTATTCCGGCATATTAAATAATACAAATATGGATAGCCGGATTCATTGCGCTTAACTTTTGTTATTGACATTTTGTTCTATCTCTCGACAGAAAGGGTGGGGGAAGGATTGACTCATCAAAAGCCTATAGAGTTATACCTCCTTGGAAAGGTTTTTTCATGCTTTATCTGGTGGTGAATGCGTAATGTTATTTACCTCAATATGGAAACCTATAGATGGCGTTATTTCAAAAGAATGCCGTTTTATGAATTTTTCTCAAAAATTTTAAATGCAGTGCTATAGATTTCTTTTCAAAACCCACGCAAATGGGCGAGTCAATAATAATCTTGAAAATAATAACTAGCAGATATTGGTATTATATAACGAAAGAGCAATTCAATTTCAACAAAAGTAAAGATGTTTTTAAATACTCGAAATGCATACCATTATTTTCAATACAGGAATTTAACTTTCGCTGCGTGCTTAGATAGGTTCTTATATAAATGCATTTTGTTTCGGTAATTAAATGTCTTTTCGTTAGCGTCGTGTTCCTTAATTCATTATCATTATTTATTTTTTGCTCACTAATTTGCGATAACTTGATAACAAAAAAGATATCGTACCTTTTTTGGCGTCAAAATGTAGCTATTTTTATGCTCTTCAAACTAACTTATAAAAAGTTTTGACCTGCTACTTCACTTTTTTAAGAAAACGTGAATCAACCTAAAAAAAGGTAAAGATAATGAAGCTTACCAGCAATTAGGCCATGCTTGGCCCTTTTTGCCTGCTAACTTACACTACCCTCCACCTTAACAATTACAAACATCCATGGTACGACAGGAAAATTCCTTCGAATTTTCCTGCCGCGTGCGGGATTCGAACCCACTACGGTTTTGCCGCACAGCCCTGGCTCGCCTCTGTAGGCAAGCCTTGGCCGCTTCGGCTACCGCCGCGCCTGAATCAACCTAAACTTGGATAAACAACCACGGTAGTGTGGGGGTGGTTTACACGAACCAGGAAAAGGCCGAGGCTTTCGCCGATAGCCTGGAACTGCAGTGTAGACTGCCTCAGCTGCCCGACGAAGACGAGGAATTCGAGTTAGTGGCTGAGCGCGCGGCCCGACGCGTCGACAGAGAGCCAGACAATGACATAATCCCCCCCGCAACACCTGACGAACTAAGACTGACAATACGCAGACTTAAAAACAGAAAAGCCCCCGGACCCGACAATATACATAACACGACACTTAAACGACTACCACACAAGGGCCTCATGGCCCTACTAAACATAACAAACGCGACACTCAGACTAAGACACTTCCCTACCCGCTGGAAAACAGCAAACATAATCCTTATCCCAAAACCCAACAAAGATCACACCATCCCATCCAACTACCGGCCCATTAGCCTGCTCCCGGCTATGAGCAAAGTGGTAGAAAAAATTATCCTAACCCGTCTAAGAACCCACTCCCAAGAACTGCAAGTCATTCCAGACGAGCAGTTCGCCTTCCGACCCAATCACTCCACTGAACTCCAAATCCTTCGCCTTACCGAGCACATCACGGCGGCCTTCAACAGGGGACAGTACACTGGTGCTGTCTTCCTGGACGTCGCAAAGGCCTTCGATACGGTTTGGCATGAAGGCCTACTGATGAAAATGCTCACCAACCAATATCCCATATCCTTTACCAAACTCATAAAATCCTACCTACACCACCGAAAATTCCGCATCCAAATCCAAGATTCCCTTTCCACCACCCGTCCCATGGAGGCCGGTGTCCCCCAGGGCACCGTCCTGTCCCCACACCTATACACCATTTACAACTCCGACATCCCACATCCCCCCAACACCAACATATACTTATACGCCGACGACCTGAC
>NW_019416265.1:298437-343188 GCF_000390285.2 Anoplophora glabripennis | reverse complement strand
CGCGCTAGCCTAAGGGCCACCTTAGCAAAGCGCATCCCAGGCTGCATAGCCGCACTACCCTACCCAACCATACCACACATAAACATGACACTACCCCCGGGGTTTACACAGACGAGCCGGCGAAGCAAGAAGAGCGCCAGAAGAAAGGGCCCTAGCCGGCGGGGCCCAGCCAGGACAAAAGGAGGTCCCACAAAGCGCCTACACCGGCCGCATTTGCGGTCGGGGTAGACGACGGATGGGGCCCACCTACGAAGGCTGTCCAGGCCTACACGAGATGAGGCAGGATAAAGAGGGATAATCCCCCTCGATCCCAAATCATTGAGGCCAATTTCTAGCCATAGAATAATGGCGCGCGGATAAATAGCACCAATAAATAAAAAAGACTTTCATTAGAAATTTCAAACTTATACTATATTTATAAATTTTTTGTGGTGAATCCGTTTATGATCATGATGATCTGTATATCAGTAATAATTAAATACCACTGTAAAATCACGTAAGCTATAAGATTTGTGAACCAAACAAATGTAAATGTTCAATAATAAACTCAACTTGTTATGACAAGATGAGAGTGAATGAATCAGTTAGAATTTGATGGGATCGAAACGAATAACCAATAAAAAAAACATTAATTAGTGTGATGAATTTATCAGCCGATAACGGTAATAATATAACGAAATTTTGAAAATTGTAACATATTCACATTAGAAAAATAGAGGACTCTGACAGCAGAGATGTGTGATACTATATATGAGAAAATGAAAGATTCAAATTAACATATAGAATAAGATATATTGCACTACTAAACTAAGATATATAAAGATATTAGCATTACTAAAATTGATAAATTGCGCATAGAAGTGAAACTTCCGTTCCATAAACAATTGGGAACCTAAAGCATCTGAAATATAGTACGCCTAATCTCCAAATAATATCTCCATTGAGGGTGGATCAAGGAATATAGCTCAACACACGAAAATAAGGACCAGAATTAATGGTCTCTTGTAACCCTTCCTTCTTTGATAAATTTAATCCATTCGTTGTGCCTACAAATAATTTAGACTCGGAAGATATACGGGAACAATTATAAGATGTAGAGCAGGTTAAGTAGATAATTAGTAAACTAGGAGTAAGAAATTATTCAGAATTCGTAGCGCCATCCATTTTCCTACTGCCGGCAGTGCGAAATAACTGCGCTACGCTGTACATTCCTTTGATCTACTTAGCCGTGTTTTGTTTATTGGTGGAATTGTACCCTGGGTAATTATGCATAATATTCCGCCAGCAATGTACTATGTTTCCTGTTGTATGAATTTATATACCAGAAAATATTAAATAATTAAAACAGTTATTATTGTAATAACGCGAATTAAACTAAATGGTATTTTTTTGAAGTACCAGCACATAATTTTATATATACGTAGTTTACAACATATTATATAGTACTGAACATGACTTAATTAAAAAGTTACTTATAATAAGAAAAAAATAAATGGATAGAGGAAGTTCTTAGTGATAAAAGAGCCAAATGTGGGACTGTTACCGATTTTTATTTTGCTCGTTGAATCCATATGGAAACTACCAGATAAGAAGAAAAATATTTTTATGGTTGTTAGACGAAAGATAGATTTATCATTAGCAAAGGATCTTAATTTATGTCTTTTGTTAGCGGTTCGACGATCGTGGGTTTCTCTGCCATGCTCTTTCCCCACAGGAGCTCTAGGTGAGCCTGGCACTCTCATTTTATGTTAATTGGTTGTTAATGTTTTTGTTGTTCTTTCTATTTGTCACATGTTTAATTTGAAGATTAAATAATACGTACGTAAATAATAAAGTTAGGTGTATTGACTCTGCTTTTGTTTTATAAAATTAAACCATACTTCCCCTCTTTAAAGTTAGTAGCCAGCGCCTTTCGATCAATAAAAAATAGATGTATACAACGTAGGTATTCCTTATGACGATCACATATTTTTGGCCACAACTACGTTTATTTATTTTTTCGAGCGAACCCGGGGTTGTTATACTACAATGAGAAAAACGGATAAAAGTATTTTTTTTCAAAATTGATTTTTTCAAAAACCCCACCTTTTAATTTCACTTTTGGAAATATTTTTGAACGCCAAGTAAGCTATCTTTTAGCCAAGCGGCCATACGCTGCTCCGTTCGGGAGATACGGTTTCGAAAATACATATTTCTTCCAAGTGGCCCTCATTTTGATCTAAATCATCCTACTGCACTGAAAGAAATGCGTTTTATTCTTTATTAGAATTCTATATACCATTATAAGACCATTGTATACTATATGTGACAGTTAAACAGGTGAATATTGGATATAAAACGCGTATTGCTAGCACAGTTGTATAATGACTATAAACCTTAATATTTTTTAAATTATTGTATAACTAGTATACAACGTTTTTTATTCCCTTTACGAAATAATAGCAATAACTGTTATTAAAGTGTCCCATATCGTTATTAGAACATCTAGTACTGGTTATAAGTTTTATAATAATAAATGTATTAAACTGTTGTATACTCTGTATGAGTTAAAAACATATGACATTAAGTTTTCAGAAATTTTATTGGATAACTGTAATTACAAGCTAAGGTTCTAATGTAAACATACATAAAACATACTTTTAAGCATTAAAAATGATGACAAATCGCTCCCAAAACTGTCCAGTTTATTTTCTTAGCAACGATGCACCCGTATTTTCTTGTATTACATGAGAATTTGCACTATAACTCTTCCACCTTAAGAATGAAGCATCCCCAGAAAGGTTGAGCTTCTTTCCATATAATTTTATTTCCTCTGGTTGATTGACTTTATACCCATGCTCTTCTTTGTCACCGTTAACCTTCTGTTCCTCCATCTTATGTAAAACTTAACATCAGCGATTTCTAATAGGACCTACAAAATAATAATTTTTAAGATTTAGACAAGATTTACATTTGAAAAAACAAAACAATTACAAGCCATAAAACAGTTAGATACTTACATAATAATTTTCCATTTCACACAACGCGATATGATCATGTATCCCACAAAACATGTGCATATACTGTCCATTTTCATCAAACTAGACGTGTGTAAGTCGATGCACAGCGGACTGTCGGAAATTTTACGATTGTTGTATTTTCTCTTCTTGAGTAAAGATAATAAAGACGTTGTGGTTTTGTGTGTTTATTTTGACAATGATTGAACATGTATGGACAATAAAAGTGGACTGTATAAGATAGTTGAGTACCGTTCTGCTTCATGCATAGCATGCTACTGAAATCTTAGAAGGGATGAGCTCGTGCGGCGAACCCTAAATCAGCGGCTGGAATAGCCAGGTTTCTTATTGAGTCGGCGCACTTCGCTCTCGGGTCTGACATATGATTATTATTACAAGACTATGAATATAACTTAACAACGATCATAACCGATTATGCACCGAGAGGTGACGATCACTTAACCATTATAAGATGCGTTTTACACGTTAAAAACGGAAACATATTCAGTATAAGAACGAATAATTCTGTTAATACAATTGTTATATACAAATTCGGATACTGGTCTTTATACAACAAATCTTCCCTACTATACAACTGGAATATAAAGTCTATAACACCTAATAATGTATAAGTAATTCATTATAACCTTTATTTCATAGATGCATAAGGTGTATTAAGCACCTTCCAGTTAAACTGATTGAATAATGAGTATGGAGATGATTGCTTTTTTTTAATAAAAGTTGTATATTGGTTATAAAAGTTTTAATATGCGCTATACGCATTATTCTAGATAAACAGTTTAATAAGCCCATTTCTTTCAGTGTGAAATGCTTTTTTTCAAAATGCGCAGAATTTATCTTACTTTTACCTTTTTCTTTCTGACTTCAAATTGCTTTAAAGCTTTCTGAAATAAATGAGAAAAACCGGAAAAAAACAATATTTTTCAAAATTGATTTTCTCAAAAACGCCACCTTTTATTTTCACCAAATTTGAATATGTTTTTCAATCTCTCGGATAACCAAATATGACTATTACAAATGCCGTGAATTGATTGAACTTCTTTTCATTCCTCGGTCTTTTGAATTCGAAATTTTTTCACTTCTTCAGTTTTCAAAAGTATGAGAGAAAATGTATGAGAGCTTTCCAAAATTCTTGAAAATATAGTTCATGAACAACTTTCTAATTTTTTAAATAATAACAATATTTTGCCGGCAACTCAATCTGGTTTTCGACTTAATCATAGTACAACTACTGCTCTATTAGATGTTACTGATGAACTGTTTAGAGCCAGGAATCAACACAAAAATACTTTTTTGGTGCTTCTTGACTATAGAAAGGCATTTGATACATTACTACCCTCTACATTGTGTTTAAAACTTAAATATTTTAGCGTTAGTGATCTAGTGGTTACGTTCTTCTCAAATTATCTTTCTGCAAAGCGCCAAAGAGAGTGGAATATTGTCTGATTTGTCCGAAATGCACAGAGGTGTACCTCAAGGGAGCATTTTGGGACAGCTTTTGTTTTCAGTTTATACTGCTGACTTTTCAATGTTCTTACAATATTCTAAGTCGCATCAATATGCTGATGATTACCAAATATTTTATAACTTTTCTATTTCCGATATTGATTCTGCAATAGAACACATTAACTCCGACTTAAATACAATCTCTACTGTGTCCAATGCCCATGGTTTAATACTGAATGAGAAAAAAACCTAATCTTAATGTAGTCATCAATGATAAAGATTTAATCTCTTCTGCATGTTGCCGGGATTTGGGTATTTACCTTGCTACTGATCTTAAGTTTCAGAAATATGTGTCCAATTTAATTCAGAAGTCTTATTACAAATTGCAGACACTTTACCTTTATAAAGATGTTCTCAGTACTGATGTCAAATTAAGATTATGTGATACCATGATTCTTAGCTATCTAGCCTATTGTGACGTAGTTTATTGGCCTGCTTTATTAAATCGGGACAAGGAAAGCCTTCATAGGCTACAAAATGCTTGCTTAAGATTTGTTTATTGCATTAAAAAATTTGATCATGTAAGTGACAAGTATGATCAATCCAAGTGGATAAAACATAATGAGCGTTATATAGTTCACATGGCGGCTATGTGATTGTGAAGGTGTTAGAAATGTTTTTAGAAATAGGAAAGCTTAGTGGCTTTAATTTGAAGTACCAAGACCGAAAAACCGGTGGCGAGGTCTCAAGTTTTCTCAGTCGCCGCTGAAAATGCCGCCAATAAAGAACGGCGAATCGTTTGGAAGCATTGGATGCGACCAGTTTCAGAGGCCACTTATGGAAAGGACAGCATTGTCTGAGGAGCGGTTCTGTCTGTAACGGCCTTAGAACCAACAACAAGAACCGAAACCAACAGCAGGGCGGACCTGCGGGTTCTCACAGCGATTCCGCCCCCACAGTGCCTACCTCGAGAACAACAATGTCAGGTCAACGATTTCCAGCTAAGTAGGTGCAATGTAAGTCTATGGCGATGTTGTCAACTTATCAAAAAAAGAAAAAATAAGAAATAAGGGACATTTTTACTTAAATCGGCGATTCAAAGATTGGAACAGAAACACAGTTCTTAGTCAGTTGATTTATTAAAGAATCATGTAGCTGTAGAGTTCAAAGTTTACTTTTGATCAAAACGTATAGTGTCATTGGAATTTCTAGAAGTGTGAGGGATAAGTAAAAAAAGACTTGTAGGAAATATTGTTTTTGTAGACTTGAATAAATAATTCATCGTGAAAGTTTTTGTCGAGGAATTTTCTACGAAAAAGAAGCATAAAAATTCCTACTCAAAATATTCTCTATTCTATTACATCTCCAAAAGAATGTGTCTTCGACATCATTTGTTTTATATAGTTAAAACCCTTCGGTCCCCTACTAATTCCATCGACTCAGATTCGTACTGTACGAAATTTGAAATTTGTCGTAAAAATGGATTTTGAAAAGTTTACCAAACATCTTACTTACATCGTTTTAGAAAAAAAAATTAGATTGACTAGAGGAATCAATAGGTATTGAAAGTTTGTCGTACGAAGCTATTACACCCTTATCATAAGAAATTTATTTGGAAATACAAAGTTCAAACTTTATCAAATAGCAGATATATTTATTTCAGTATTGTTAAAACTACGACGTGATCATATTTCTACCCCTATTTCGTTCTATTCTCAGAAATTTTCTATTAGCACTATATAAAAAAACTAATTGTTGTAACTTGACAAATTTTTCCGACCGAATAAGCCACAGAAGCCAGATTAATGGCCAGCCAGTATTATAATTATATATTTAATTGTGCAAATACTTTATTTATTCCATCTAATTCAGATAAACGCTCTCACAAAAATTATCTCTTAACGTTAATAAAAGGGCATAGCGTCAGGAAAATTAAAAGTGCATAAACACATTTCTGAAGTAGTTGCAATAGTAATTTTGGTTAAATAACAGGTACGGACGTTAAAGAGTCTACTAATTATTCACCAATTAGTAAAAAGCCTCGTAAAAAGCACTGCCAGACGGGGGACGGCTATAAAGAGTAATGAAGAATCAAAGAAATTTTCGCTCAACGGAACTTATGGAAACTATCAAAATGTTCGACTTATTTGAGGCGGAAATTACAAATTGGAAACGTTTATTAAATTAATTCTTCTAAGACCGTTAGAAATTATCACACTATTATACCCATTTGTATCGTTACATAAAGTATTAACAGCATCAATTAATTTAGTAATATGTCGAATAAATTATTAATGCAAATTTTCCACTTTTTTTTGACATTTTTCTATTAAATTTAGAGCTAGTTGTAGAAGCCATCAAACGAGAAAAAAATCAGTATTTTTTATAGCATATATAAGTTTGAAATTCAATTCTTTCCATATAAAAATTATGATAAACCTTTTCTTCAAAGCAAATTTCTATTAGATTTGTAGTATAAAAATGTCATTCTAAGACCAGACTTACAAATCTGAGGAAATTACATCGCAGTAATTTAAATTATATGCAATAAGTACATTATTTTGTATATTTAGTTTATCAAATAACGTGAAAGTAAAAATTCTCACTCTGTCAGAATGCGGGGCCAGAAATTGTATCATCATAAACAGAAAAGAGTTGACCTTCAAATAACCTTGATCATGGCCATAAAAATTAAGTCAACTACGTATCCGAATGTAAAATTGCTCGCTCTTACTATCAAAAAAACAAAAAGCTAAGTGCGTAACGGACACTAAATATGGATTCAGCAACCCCAAAACGTGTGATGGTAGGCTAATCAATCACACATTAATTTTTTCCCTGGGATTGTGTTACTAACAAATATATACAAAAGCTACAGTTTTTTTGTTTATAAAGAGTTTAGTTTCAGGAACGGATGTATTAATTTTCATTAGTAATCTATTTGCCTTACAAAATATTCCAAATTGGATGTATTATTATTGCTGGTTTCTTGCTGCATGTACCTGGAATTCACCGTTTTGTATGTATCTTGACATTATTTTTGAAATAACGATAATAATAAACAAAATAATCAAGTTACCCTGCTGCAGCAAATTCTAGGTTTTCATTGGTGTTTGGTGCGTGACGTCAATTGGGTTGCGTTTATTCGGTTCCGGGCAATTCTGTCGGCACAGTCAAAAAAGACTATGCGCGGGAGAAGTCCGAGGATATCTGTCCATTAATTTAATTGTGAGTGTAATTAATTTATTAGTGATTTTGGGTTTGTGTTATTAAAAACTGAGAGTAATTCAAGCTGGACAATATTTTTAAAAAATCACAGGATCAAAATTTGCCAAGAATATCTAGAAGGGTGCTTTTGTGAATTATGCGTGACATGAATTTTCGTTCCATAAAACGAATTCGAAAGAGTATGCTGATAGAATAAGAGGAAATAGTGATATGGCGAAGAAACTATTTAAAACAAGTATTAGAAGCTCGAAAACTAAATCGTAGAATATATTACACGGACGAAATATGGATAAATGAAGATCATACGGTTACAAATGTGAAGCACGATGGCAATATACAACGCAAACGGCAGGCATTTTTGGAAGGACTTTCGACTGGATTAAAGTCGCACATTGGAAATACAGCAGGATTTCTGGAACAGAGTGTGTATACAGGGTGTCCCAAAAGTGACGCCCGTCCTTCTAGGATTTGATTAAGGAGACAAAAACGAATTGAAAATCAAGAGTGGAAAATTTTCCGATTGCTTTCCGTTGTTAAGTTATTCAAAAAAGTATTCAAAAAAGTAAAGAAGTGAAATTCCATTTTTTTTTTCTCAAAACTGAGACTGTGCTTACGGGAACCAAGACATATAATTTATAACTAATAGTAGATAAGTATAGTTTTCGATTGTACCTGGGTGTAAGGAATTATTTTAACCTGAAAAGGATATAGAAAAATATTTTTGATAATAAAACATAAACTAAAACCACAATGTGCTTAAATAATAGAAATTGTTTTTACAAAAGGTGTTCAGATAAGTTGCCTTCTACTTCAAGACAAAGATTATCACGATTCAACATTGAAGCATGAACTCTTTGTAGCATCCCTTGGTCTATTAACGCGACAGCAGCGTATATATGGACTATCAATCTTTTCTTTTAAATAACCCCAAAAGAAAAATCTAGGGGATTCAGATCTGGTGATCCAGGGGCTATGGCCCACCTCTTCCAATCCATCTGTCTCGGAAGTTTTGATTCAGATAATTTTATATTCGTAAACCATAATGTGATGGAGCTCCATCATGTTGAAACCAATAATTTAGTCTAACTGCTAACGGAACGTCATGTAGCAATGGCAATGGTAAGTTTTCATTTAAAAACATACAGCTGCAGCAAATACAGCTTTGAACTACATAAATATTTAATAACCCAGCCCAAGTGTTTATTTTTATATTTTTGATTAATTTTTTGAATAACTCAGCAAAGCAAAACAATATGAAAATTTTCCACTCTTGATTTTCGATTTGTTTTTGTCCCTTTAATCAAAACCCATAAGGACGGGCGTCACTTTTGGGACACCCTGAATATAGTTCAGTGTATTATTATAAGTGATAAAGTGTGATATCCATGGCGTGCGCATCAGTTAGCTGTAAGTGGGTGGTGGTGGGTCATAGCCGTCCGAAAGGATGGCACTCATCAATTGTGGGGAGGATGATAGGTGTCTATAAGCTTTTTAAAGTAAATATTTATCGTGAACTTTTTTTACAATTTTCTGTTATTTGGCCCCTTCTCAAGTAGTACGCCTATGGAATCTTGTCCCCTGCATCCCTTACCTCCAACACTCGTCTAAGTGGTAAATATGAATCACTGCCCGGTATTATGGTACACGGGTATAGATGCACATTTACCGCAAACCTTATTTACATGAGCTTGAGCGTGATCAATAAATACACCTAACAGTTTAAATTCAGTTATATGTTTGATAGATTGATTTTTAATTTTTAAGAGTGTACTAGATATATAATTACGTTCAACTGTATTAAACTGCATAAAAAAGGTTTTGTCAGTATTTATAACCAAATCATTTTTTCTTGAAATAATGCAAAATAGATAATATATTAGAATTTAACTTACTTATGGTATCCTTCATGCATTTAACACTTGATACAACTGTAATATCGCTAGCACAGTGAAAAATATATAATGTCATTAATATACAACAAGTTGATTAGATTTTTCATCATAAAAATCTACATACTATTTTCTCGTGATAAGAAATGATCATTACATTTTCCTCGTAAACCATAATAAGTTAGTTTAATTAAAAGGCGATTCGTGTTTCACAAAATCGAACGCCTTTGAAAGGTCTATGAATAACGCCATTATTTTGTGTGCTTCATTTAATTGTTCATAAACATAATTCAGAAAATTTAATAAGGCTTGAATGGTTTTTCTTAAAACCACGTTGATTTGGAGAGAACAGCTTGTTTTGTTTCATTGATTTTAGAAAAAATAGACAATAACGAAATATGTCTGTATTTTGAAATTTGCTTAGGATCACCTTCTTTATACAGATATTACTTTTAAATCTTTAACATATCCGGAAAAATGCCATTTTTAAAACATTCATTAATAAAGTTCACATAGAATTTCGCGTAGAAGCCCTGTTAATGTTTAGCCAAGCATTTTAGTTAGACCCTGTATGTGTCTAAAGTTACTTATTCTTTATGGCACTGCACACTTTTCTACAGACAAATCATCAGCCTACCCTTTCTTGTTTTAGCGTGCATGCATGCTCCTCGTTCATGTATCATAATTTTGACGATGTAAATTAAAGAGGCCATAACGGTTTGATGTGGCCAACAAATAAATGAAACGTGTCATTTCAACCTTACTAATGGAATATAATCTTGCGGTCATTTATAAAAGTGCTCCAACTCACGCCATATACGAATTAAAAAAAGCTTATTGTTTAAAAGTGGTAAAAGTACTAGTAAGTTTTCACATAAAAAAAGAAGTGTTATAGGAATTGATTTATGGTGATTATGATTAATGATATTGGTGACACACCAAACGTATTAAAGCTAATACGTGTTATTCAAAATGCATGAAGAACATTTGTAAAAATAATTCCGTGACCATTTTGAATAGCAACTACGAGGAATGTTTGTTTTAATTTCTATTATGATTTAAAATGCAAAGCAAAACTGTGGAAATTCTTATACTAAATACAGGGCGTTTTGGAGATGGTGTTGCAAACTGCTAATAGTTGTTTAACATTGAAAATGTATTCATGAATAAATTCAACTAGTCCTTCAAGAATTTTGGTTTTTTGCTTTCTTCAAAACTTTGTCTATTTGCAAGAATTAGTAAAGTGAAATCGTAGTAAATAACAGTAAATTGAAAATGAATTTAATTGGTGTCCCAAAATTTACGCAAGATTTAAATTTGGCGCCATTTGTGCGGTAAAGTGTTGTCAACGAAAAAAAAAGGGTGACAGCTAACAGTTCAGGGTTATCAAAAATATCACTACATGAAAGAACAACGCGTAAAATAATAAAGGTTCATCTTTATCAGCTGTAAAGAGATTAATTGAAAAATTCAGGGAGACAGGATCAATTAATGATCTTAAACACTCTGGCCGTCCTTCAACAAGTCGTTCAACACAAAACATTGAAGCAGTTCGTGAGAGTCCAGGAACATCAATTCGGCACCGTGATCAAGAATTGGACATTTCGAGAAGCTGCCCACAGCGTATTTTGAAGAAGGATTTGCATTTTCATGCTTACAAAGTTCAGTTGACTCAAGAACTGAAGCTTACTGACAACGCAGCGTAAAGAGAGTTCGTTGAATATGGTACAAATTGGTGCTGATTTTTCGAATCAAATCATATTTAGCGATGAGGCTCATTTTCATTTTGATGGCTTCGCCAATAGACAAAATTTTCACATTTCCACGAATAATTGTAGAGAAACAAATGCATCCACAACGTTTGATGCGGATTTTGGATTGGAGACATCATCGGACCATTCTTCTTCGAAAATGAAGCTGATCAGGCAACAATAGTTAATAGTGTTCGCTATTGCGACATGATAATCCAGCTTTTTGCCTAAATTGCAAGATATGGATGTAGACGACATATGGTTTCAACAAGACTGTGCCACATGCCATAGAAATCAAGAAACAATTCAATTACTGCACCAGTCTTTTGGTCGTGTAATTTCCCGCTTTGGTGGCTACCTAGGTCACGCGATTTAATGCCGTTAGACTTTTTTTGGGTTTATTGAAGTCTAAGGTTTATGCTAACAAGCCCATGACCACCCACCCCAATTTATACAAAACGGTTATGGAAAATTTGGGACACTTTTTGATAAATACAGGACATTTGGGAGATGATGGGCATGGGAGACAGGACATGAGATGATGGGCAAGGGATAACGGGCATGGGATAATTTGCATGGGATGATGAGCATGGAGGACAGTACATTTTAGAGATGATGTTTCAAACTGTTAATAGCCGTTTACGAGTACATCGAAAATTTATTCATGAAAAATTCACAAAATCTTACATGAATCAATCATCAATTTATTCACAGAGAGTTTGGTTTTACCCTGTTCCAAACCTTGTGTATTTGCTACAAACATAGTGCAAGCAAATCATAGTAAACAAAATAAATTGAAAATATATTGTAGCGGACGTTCATGATGGTTCTAGAATGGTCTTAGAAGCATAGATACTATTCTATTGTTCTTATAAATCTATGGAAATTTCGGGAAACAAGAAAAAATATATAAATGGCCGCGCCAATGCGTGAGGGTAGTTTTTTAGGTTAATTCACATTTTATTATTCTGAATTGTCGAAGTTATCAAAATTTGTAAGCTAAATGTATTAAATTAAATTCTGTACAATATTTTTGATAAGCTCAGAACTGTTATTATTTTATTAGATTATATAAAAAAAATTGTAATCCTCCTTGGTCAGTTCAAGTATCACTCTGTAAAATATTCTGAAGTGAACATGTGAACAAATGATTTAACCATTTTGTTGGTACTTTTAAACTTTAGGAAGGAATACACTAGAGTTTCAACAGATTCTAATTCGTGACGAACTAGAAGATATTTGACACCAGATTTGGTTCATTATACTTATCCAATTTCTTCATGAAACGACTTCATGAATAACTTCGCAATGTAAACAGCAAACAGCTATAAGAAAGATAGTAAGACTAAAGGAAATAATTTCGAAAATTAATTAAAAAATACTTCGTTTCAGAAATACAGAATATAATAATTTGTTACTTTATTGTTGTAACTCTTAAATACAGAGGAAATTTAACACAATATTCAGAAGCTTTTGGAAATTGACACATTCAAACTAACAATTCGAAATAGAAATTAACTGAAATTACCGATGGCTAGTTGCGTTTTGCTTTTTTGCGAATTTGGAATAAACAATTTGTAACATTTAAAGAAAAAACTAAATGACTTTTTAATAGAGAATATCAACACGTTTATTAATAAAACAATCAATGGTACTTGTACGCAAGAAATAATAAATCAATTAATAAGCAATAACGGTAGTAATCTATGCATTTGTAATGATTTATAAGTTATGGAAGAGAACCGTGTGTTTTCATCCCAGTACTTTTTTAATTAAGAAGAGTTAGCTCAAACCATCATTCACCGCGTTTGTAATTTATGTATTTATTTATTTTGGAATATGCTTTACAGGGGAACATAATAGTACAATGAAATTTGATATCCCAGTATAACGTTTCATGCTGATCAAGGCTCCTCCAATTCAGCGAGGATATTGGATTACAGATTATCACTCGACAAATATAAGGCATTCATTTTTAATTCAATTACTTTTATGCAAACAGTTTTAAATTATTCCTAATCTTAATTAATTTTTTGCGTGGAGCACAAACATCTGGCTAATTACAATTTCACTGAATGTCAAACCGTAAAATGAATAGTTCTGCGAAGACTTTTGCATATAATGCGCTATTTTTATAATTTCCATGTTTACCCAGCTCATCTCTTGGTTTTAGATTAGTTTAATTTATGACACAAATCTTTTTATTATCATCTCAGGAAGTGATTCTATTTTTAGAATACATATAGGTACCTAATTAAACTCGAACCAATAGATACACACGGGTATACAGGGTGTTAAAAAAAGGTGTAAAATATTTAAGGAGGTAATAGTATGAACCAAAATAAGCAAAAGTCTCAATAAACATGGGTGCGCAAAGTAACGGTTGCGGAGATATGGAATGTTTTATGTTTTTTAGCCCCTTTTTTTATTTTGCAAAAACGTTGTGTATTTTCTTATAATGGTTGATGTTTAGTGAAATAAACAGTACGTATTTGACAGTTGTTCTCAGTGCACAAGTTTTCTTTCGCTATGGCTGGTTACTCTAACGCAGAATTAACAGACATGCATTTCATGTATGGTCGTGCTGGGAACACCACCGAAGCGCGACTCTTTATGTTGACGCTTATCCAAATCGCCAGATTCCTTCACAACGCATGTTTGGAAGAATTCACCAAAGATTGCGTGATACCGGTTCCTTGAGCAAACAGTGCCATTTATCCGGAAGACCAAGGTCGGTATCCACTCCTAGAGCAGAAGAAGAAATTCTAGCACTGGTAGAGCAGAATCCAGGTACGAGTGTGCGGAGAATATCAGCCGAGGTAGGAATTAGTGGTCCTCTTGTTTGGAGAATCCTTCACGAGCAACTGCTTTATCCATACCATGTGCAACGAGTACAGGCCTTAAATCCAATAAATGATCATCAAGCACGTTTGGTTTTTTGCCGCTGGTTTCTACGTCATGATGCTGAAGACCCCCGTTTTCTTGCAAACATTCTTTTTACTGATGAGGCCGGGTTCACAAGAAATGGAGAGTTTAATTTTCACAATACGCATATTTGGGCCGACGAAAATCCTCATGCTCTAATAGAATCTGGACATCAGGCACGTTTTTCATTAAACATTTGGATGGGTATTGTAGGTGACAGGTTTCTAGGTCCTGTTGTTTTACCAAACCGATTAACAGGCACTGCTTACCTCAACTTTCTGCAGAACACACTGTATGAGTTTTTGGAAAACATTCCTTTGAATCAGAGGCAATAAATGTGGTTCCAGCATGATGGTGCTCCAGCTCATTTTTCCATGGCCGTTAGAGAGCTTTTACACCAAACTTTTCCACATAGATGGGTAGGAAGGGCCGGACCTGTTTTATGGCCTCCAAGATCGCCTAATCTGAACCCTCTAGATTTCTTTGTTTGGGGATATTTGAAAACATTAGTGTATGGTACTCCTGTAAATAGCCTGGAAGAACTGGAGCTACGGATTAATCAAAAGTGTCAAGAAATCCAAACCAAGGAGAGTGTTTTCAAGAGTTCGAATATCGTTGAGACGAAGATGTCGTGCCTGCTTGGAAATGGACGGAGGGCACTTTGAACATCTTCTGTAACTTTGTTTTTTGTTTGTTAAAAGCTTCCTTTGTCGGTTTATTCCTAATAAAATTAAATGTTTAAAAAACGAATAGTGGTCCATATCTCCGCAACCGTTACTTTGCGGACCCATGTTTATTAAGACTTTTCTGATTATTTTGGTTCATACTATTACCTCCTGAAATATTATACACTCTTTTTTTAACACCTTGTATTATTGATATATAAAAACTTTACATAAATACAATATTGAAAGTGGAAGTGGTTTTCGATATTCTTTGTAACATATACCTAAATGTCATATTCTAAATATTTTCGACTCCTTTTAAGCATAAGAAGTATTAATTAAAATTACAAGGTTATGGAAAATTATAAAAAATGAATACGAATTGCATTTATAGGAAATTTAAGTTTATTTCTAAATCTACTTACTTTAAAAGTCTAATTCTAAGCAAATTATTTTACAACAAAATAAGTTAGTAAGGGATCTAATTAATTTTAAATATTTAAAGGTCAAGGTCAATTACAAGAAGAATAATTGTTTAAAAGCTGCCATTACTTTCCTGTAATTTTCTTATTAATTCGACTACCTATTCTTTCACTGCTTTTATTTTACTGTACCGATATAAAGTTATATTATTCATTTCATGTACAAATACATAAGCTTGATTTAAAGAAATGGGCGATAAAAGAATGAGAGACCAAAGTTGAATAACAAAAAAAACATTATTTTGAATAATAATAAGTAAATTTATTATAATTTTGAATTAAACAACTTTTCTTTTGTCTGAAACGCGTCGATTTTGTTTGTGAAGGGGACAACTTTAGACGTGAAACTCATAGCCCAAATTTCACCCTCCTATGCGGGGGTGTCATCTCCCAAAATTTTTCAAATGGGAAAGGGGGTCAAGTGATACGTCGTTGAAAAAGGTTTTTGATTCTCTATACACTTGCGCTCCGTTTTCGAAATTCGGTCAATTCGTTTAGAAGTTACTAAGTCTTGAAGTTTCATTAATACATTTCACGAAAAATGCAAAATTAAATCGATTTTATTTATTATTTATACAAATTATCTTCAAATCGTCGTCGTACATTCTGCGGTACTTGCGGTTTCACTTCGCGACATATGTACGTTCACGATACGTCCCCGCAAGTCTTCTAGTGTATCTGGTGGAGTGCAACAAACTTTACTTTTCGGGTGACCGCGAAGGCCACTCAATTGCGCCTCTCTGTCCTATCCACCGATCTGGAAACGTTTCATTCAAATAACACAGCCACACACAAAAAAAAAGTTGGGTATACTTTTTATGCGACATATATTTTTCGTAGTAATTTGGCCTCCTGAACACGAATCTGGGGTCAGAATTGGCCCATCACGTCACAATTTTTTCCTAACCTCAAAAAACTTGTGAAAAATAGTGAAAATTGATGAAAATTTACTGGGAAAATTTGGAAAAAAATTTATTTCCACATCAAATAGTACATTTTTATGTAAAAGACTCTGCTGAATTCAAATCCACTGTCAGAATTGAGCTAGAACGTGTGGTTTTTTTTCTAACCTCAAAAAACCGAGCAGGAATCGCTATTTTCAAATTCTGAGCGGATTTTGACCAGATTTTGTATAAAGGGGTTTTTTGGGTCGCTGATTACGAATATGAATTCACATTGTAAAAATTCAAGATGGCTGATCCAATATGGCGGGTGTACTTTTTTGAAATCCACCGATTTCAGTAAAATTTGGCATCATAAGGATTGCTGGTTGATCTCACCTTCATTAATCACACATCTGGAGCCAGATTTTCATAAATCAAGGTAAAAGATTCCACTCCGTCTAAAAATGTGACTTCGCTTAAAAAAATGACTTAAGGACTCTACACATGTAATGATGTGTAGTGTGATGTGCTTGTTTCCATGGGACAAGACAAAAAAGTTTCTACTTTATTCTTTCATTTATTTAGTCGTGCATGGGCTTATGGTTTTCCAATCAGATTTTTTTAACTACTATGCAGTTTTCCTATGGCATTTAGATGCTTTTATTTCTTAATAATTTTAAAGTTCAAGGAAAAGGACACATTACTGCCACACAGCACATCACTGCATCTGCTTATGCCTTCAATCTAAAAATGTGACTTTGCCGAAAAAATGCCGCCTACTCGGCCTAAAATTATGACTCTGCCTACAAATTTTACCTTGATTTATGAAAATCTGGCTCCAGATGTGTGATTAATGAAGGTGAGATCAACCAGCAATCCTTATGATGCCAAATTTTACTGAAATCGGTGGATTTCAAAAAAGTACACCCGCCATATTGGATCAGCCATCTTGAATTTTTACAATGTGAATTCATATTCGTAATCAGCGACCCAAAAAACCCCTTTATACAAAATCTGGTCAAAATCCGCTCAGAATTTGAAAATAGCGATTCCTGCTCGGTTTTTTGAGGTTAGAAAAAAAACCACACGTTCTAGCTCAATTCTGACAGTGGATTTGAATTCAGCAGAGTCTTTTACATAAAAATGTACTATTTGATGTGGAAATAAATTTTTTTCCAAATTTTCCCAGTAAATTTTCATCAATTTTCACTATTTTTCACAAGTTTTTTGAGGTTAGGAAAAAATTGTGACGTGATGGGCCAATTCTGACCCCAGATTCGTGTTCAGGAGGCCAAATTACTACGAAAAATATATGTCGCATAAAATGTATAACCAACTTTTTTTTGTGTGTGGCTGTGTAATTGCACAATTCACGAGTAATGTGGAGGGCTCTATCCATTGGAATACTATTTCCTGTTCAATGTATCCAGCGTTGTGCTCTATAACGTTAGTCAAAGCTGTTCCAATAGCATTTTCAAGTAAATCTAGGTACTGTTAAGTTTTCAGGAAGAAGGAAAGAACCAGCAAGGCAATCTCCAAAAGTACCAGCCCATACGTTTAATTTTTGGGGGTTTTGGGTGTGTACTTCGTGAAATACCCTGGGATTGGAATCGGCCCAGTAACGACAGTTGTGATATGTAAAAAAAAAGTACACTCATGTGAAAACATACATTAAATAAAAAATTGGCTTTATTGGCTGCACGCTCAGTCACGACACCGCAGAATTGCAAGCAACGATCAACGTCGTCTTCATTCAATGCTTGCAGTAACTGAATCTTTTGGGGATGGAATTTGTACTTTTTTAATACCTATTCGTTGAACACTTGTACGACTGATGACCGTTGCAACGGCCAATTTTCTTGTACTTACGTATGGTCCAACACTGCTATCTCCAGCGCTTCATTTCGTACCGGATTTTCAATCTGCCTCTTCTTATTTTCAACAGAACCAATTTCCCGAAATTTCGCCACCAATTCGCTTACAATTTTACCCGAAACATATTTGTCAGCATGCCGCTGATTGAATAATTCTGCGGTTTTAACATGTTTAATTTTGGAACACTGTTAATCACACTCAGGTCACAAGACAGCTACCTAGAGACTACTGGGTCTATCTTAACACGTTTTAATCCAATGAAATTTTTTTCGAGCCAACATACGATAATTTTTTACTCACAAAAAACTACGAACAAGCCTAAATAATCTGCAGGAATGTGTGATTGTAGAAACGATAAAAAACAATAAAAATTCGTTCACTTTAAATAAAATCCATTTATTTTTGCATTTTTCCTGAAATGTATTAATGAAACTTCAAGATTTAGTAACTTCTAAACGAATAGACCGAATTTCGAAAACGGAGCGTATTCTGTGCTTAAATTATTTCCTGTGCGTACATTTTGAATATCAAAATGTTTCTTTCTTAAGTTTCTGAAGAAACAAATTAAACATGATAATTTCAGCATTCAGAAATGTAACTCGATTACATTTATACGTATATTTATACCGAACATTATTTGATTATTAAAGAACTGTCTGTTTCATACATGTCAAAAGTAATTACCACTTACGAGCGATGTAATTATTCCAGATAACTGTAAATTTATTAGAGTAGGTACCGCACAGTTTTATAAAAAATATAATAGAGTGATTGCGTGTACGATATAAAGCAAAAATAATATAATTTTCAAAAGATATATCACGTAGTATATATATAGGCTGCTCTCACCATGATTACGATACCCACAAGTTTACATGTGAGTTTAATTAAAGAAATATAACAAGGGCGCTTAATACAAGAATATTTTTTTTCTTTTAGTTTGTAGGCTTCCGTACCAGTTGTCAATAACTGACAAACCTTTAGCTGGGTTGTTAACATAAACTTCTTAACGTTTCGAGAGACATATCGTTTTCATCTTCAGATGAGACTAACTGTTTCTCGGTTTGAGTTTCTACTGAAGAAGAAAGAGAGCTTTTGAAATGTCAAGAATTCCCAACCGATGACTAAATTGTTAACATTGGAGTCTCTGTTTATGACTATGGCCTAAATAAGATATTGGTACTTATTAACTAATCTAATAGCAAGCTTAACATTTTTTTTACTTAATTGAATATATTTCACCAGTATTAATAAATTCCCAATTAAATAATAAAGTTAAAATATATTACATACAAATAATTACAGTCCGTATCCTAAAAGTTGTATAAGAATTAAGAATTCAGAAATTTAAAAAATGTTTTTTAATATGAATCATAAAATATATTAACAACTACTTGTGGTTAATAATACATTAAATGTGGTTATAATTATAAAGAAAGAAATAGAATATATAAAAATATTTTTTTGAAATTGTATTATTTATTAAAAATAAATGAAAATAAAGATACAAAATTGACCAAACATTTTATAGGTATGTTCCATCTTTGCACCTATTTGGAATCTACAACTAGGTATAGACTTGACAAAAAGAACGCAAAAATTTCATATGTGATAAAACTAAACGCATTCTTCCTAAATAGCAGCCGATAAACCTCACATAGCTGTACTGAAATATGGTTCGATTTTATTAATATTCATGATATACACTTAAGTAAATATTATAATGAATATTAATGCTTTTAAATTAAAATTGACAAAGTTAACTATATTCTCGCACATATCTGAATTTTCAATTAAGTCATTCAATTTCGTGGGGCAATAACCTACTTTAAGCATTACCATTATTTATACAGGCCGTTCCTAAAATATAGTACTAAAGCCAAACAAGAACTGGGAAATGTCATTTTAAGCGAAAATATTTCTGCGGTCATGGGTTGAAAATTCTTAATAAAAAGGTTCCAGCGCGATAAAAGTGCATTGCAAAAAACACATCTTTTTTCAACAATTCCAAAATGAGCAATAAAATAAAACGCGACATAATTATATCTTTTATGACGGCAGCAACCTTATAGTAGCATAGTTTTTCCTCATATAGAATAACTGATATGCAGAATTAAATTAATCAAAATTGATGGTGAATATACAGGTATTTCATGTCAAATTCAAGGTATACCTAGGTATTGAAACTTGGGAGTTAATGAAAGGTAAAAAAAAACGCTGATTTTATTTTTTTTTAAGTATTTATAAAAGTGTACCGACTAGGAAGATTAAGAAGAAGTCATGTTTAATAAGTAGTTAAAACTGGCTTTGATTGTTAAGGCGCGGTGTGATAACATTCAGCATCTGCAGCATCGGCTATAATAGGCGAGCGGTGCACCCCTTAAAGACGCACAAAAAACGAGTGGACCGACCACGGAGGGGGGGCCAGGATGAAACCTTTTCTAATCGCTATATTGCGTTGTTGCGAACAAAAAAAACTTGCAAAATTGCAAAAACTTAAAAAATCAAGGTTTTAGTGGATAACTAATCAAGATCGCAAAACAGTGGAAACGTACTTAAAAAAATCGTTATGTATTTTGGGCAAAATTAAGCACTTTTTAACTCTTGTGATTTTTTCGAAAAAAGCTTTGTTTTCGGGCTACGAGCGATTTAAGGTCGAAAAATAACCAAAAGTCGTCATTTTCAATTTATGTTTTCTCGGATTGTATTGGAGTTATTTTAATTTTTCTTGTTCGAGGTTACTCAGCGAAAGTTGTATTTTCATGTTATGTATTTTTCATCCCGGCGACTTTTTGCCCCCATAAGATACGTGACCGAGCATTTCACCGTTTCACCACGCGCCGAGCCATGAGCGAGCGAGCCTGCGAGCAGCCGGCAATCAAAATATCGATTTGTAAACTATTGATTCAGCAACTGTATACTCTTTAATTAATGGTAATATCGTATATTATTATCTAAGATTACCAATACAAACCTCACATTTAAATGAAAAATAAATAAATTTAATTTTGTTACAAGAAATGCGTATGGGTATTTATTCATATAAAAAATACAATTGTACTCTGTAACAGTCTGTAATTCCGTTGTTTTTCAACGAATCTTGACGGTTATTTTTTAACTTAAAGCTCTTTTCATAAGCTTTCCGAATATGTAATAATATATAACTATATCACGCGCGTGCGTCGTATATTTCATTTTGCAACTAAGGCTAAAAAATTTTAAAAAATTCCAGGTTGCAAATTTGAAACAAAAAAAATATATATATTTCAATGTATTAATATGAAATCTACCATGAAAAAAATCAGTGCGATTGTGGAAGATGCTCGGGATCGTCCAAACTAATAATTAGTTAATTTGTTTATCAGGCCATAACTTGTAAACTATTCAACTTACCGATTCCAGATTTCGTGTGAGTTATTAGACAGTGATAAGGAATGAAGAGATGCGATGCCAAAACGTTCTGGTAATAATAACGCAGTTTATAAATGTTTAATTAAAAAGTCATAAATAGATTTCTTCTGTTTATAACTTTTGATCTAATAAATATTTTTTGACGCTCGAGGGCTAGTTTTATAGGTCTTTTGAAGACGAAAAAAAAGTAGTTTACTGTTTTCTCGTGGAAATGAACGGAAAAAAGTTATAAGCGAAAAACGTGAATTTACGTAAAAATTATACAATTAACCACCCTGTAAACAATCTCCCCCCCCCATTTTTATGACTGTGGAAACTAATATGTAATTGTACATAATATTTAGCATCTATAGTGCTTGCCGAAACAAAAAGTCGCGTCCAACTCTATATTTCCTGGCCTATGTGACTTGTTTAAACAAGCGCAGCGGTTTAGACTGCGACGATTCGTGAATCGCACAAAATTAAATCGGTCGCGTATCTTATGGGGGGGGGGTAAAGTTACCGGGATGAAAAATATATAACATGAAAATATAACTTTCAGTCACTTCGAACAAGAAAAATTAAAAAAGCTCCAGTACAATCCGAGAAAACATAAATTGAAAATGGCGACTTTGGGTAATTTTTCGACCTTAAATCGCTCGTAGCTCGAAAACAAAATGTCATTAAGGTTTTTTGTTCGCAATAACGTAATATAGCGATTAGAAAAGGTTTTATTCTGGCCTCCCTCCGTGGTCGGTCCACTCGTTTCTTTGTGCGTCTTTTTAGGGATGTGCCGCTCGCATATAATAGTTAAGACGCTGGCTGTGCGGACATAGTTGTTGCTTATATTCCTAAGCTTTGAATCTGAAACCTCGACTATAACAGTCAAATGTCCAGCTATAGTTCTGGGTTCTGAGCCTTCCCTCTACAAGAAAAAAAAGGTTTTTTTAGTCGCTGTTTATGGCTCAGTGAACAACGACAATACTATGTTGTGACCTCTGACTAGCAGATATTTTTAAATGCACATTTCTTCTATAGGAAACAGCGGATGCTTTATTTCACGGTAACGAAATGTAGATTAGGAGTAAACTTAGGTATAGGAAAGGTATTCATTTTCCTCAAATATTTTTGTCGAAATTTATGCTGAAATTTTATAGAAACCGACAATTTCCACAGTTTTTTCAGTATAAAATTATCATTTAGCCGTGTAAATATTAGCAATTCCTAAGCTGAACATTCTAGTTTCCGATAATATCTAATAACTACTAGCATAAATGGTATCGAATTTCTTCTTTTGCATCTTCAAATTAAATTACTTAATTTGATATTTACAACTGAGACACTGTTGTAAACCTTAATCTAGCAAATAAAGCTAAAAATATTCAGTGCACCAACATGAATTTCACCACACACTGGTGTCGATGATTCATCGGTCATTGACTTCAAATCTAAAAAACGACTCCATAATACGGATATTCATATTCCTGCCACAGAAAGAGGAATCGTGATTGCAACAAGAGAGGATAAACATCGCAAACGTCGCATTGGACTGGTTAGCGAGGCACCGAAGAAACCTATACCTTTTCTGGAACAATTTCGCCCGCTCACGAGACAGTGCGGAATCCTTAAGTTCCTTGATGGGAATGATTTAACATGAATCCGCTGTACTTCAGACGTGTCGCGTCAGGAACTCTTCAAAAAGTAGGTGGGAAGCGGGGGTAACAAAGCGATATAATAAACTACACGTCGGTCACGTACGCGTATTATTTGAATCCGTGTAGGATTTTGTTCCTACTGACCACGCTCGCTTGGCGCACGTTCTAAGGATATGGCACACTTCTTGTGACAAAGAGAATGCTTAATTATTAAAAGCTCGGATGACGTTCTTCGCTACATCAAATTTATTCCTAATATTTATGTTCTGATAATTAAAGCAGAACTAGAGATATTTGTTTGACTGATTTAGATGTCAGAATAAAAAGTTTAAATATTGGCCTACGTTTCGAACTCAACATCAGAAATAGCCCTAAACAGTTCCAAATTGACACAGCACGTGTCCGAGAACGCCAGCAGCATCGAGACAGGTCGGTGGGTAAACAAAATGGTCTACTATGTTTAGAATCCAATCGCCGAAACTGTCCATGTTGTAGAAATTCGCTCCAAACACACTCAGCCAGAGCAGACGAGATCCAGAGAGGCCGATGCTGTTGGCAGAGCGACCGCCGAAAACCGTCACAGAACGCCCGAAGAAAGTGACTCAGTTTCAAATTCGATCCGACGATTTCTGAGAATCACATGATTACTGTTGTTTCAGTACAGTTTGGGTTTGGGTTGGGCAGCAGTTATGGAGGGGTCGCGCTGTTAAATAAGAAATCCACTCTCATTTAAAAGTTGCTGTTAGAGTAATTACATAGATTCAATTAACACTAAAAACATTCTATGAGATGGTAATCTATCAATTTTACGAATAAGCACAATCTGACTAGACATACTAATTGCCATAAATTGCATAGGTATTATTAATTCCTCTGTCATATACTATATTTCAGAAATAACACATAATATTTTTGTATGCATATTGTGAAACATTTTGTTTCGGTAAGTCAAAAGCAAATGTATTATATTTACTTTGAAACCATCTCTTAATACGCATACCTACCGCATTACTATAATTATTACTTATTAAGTTCTCAAACAAGTCTGATGCATATCTATTTATTATTCAGCATACGAATTTTACTGACAATAAGTCATTGGATTTAACTAAACTAATTTAGACAAAAATATTATTATTAAAAGTATACAAACAATTATTTTTTCAAGGTGTACCAACCAAATACCAAAAATTATTTTTTGAAATTTAATCGGATTTTTTAAGTATGTTATCGACATATCTGGTGTATGATGAAAAAGGAACATGCGCTGTACACTGAACCTATCAAGATACAGTGGAATTACAAATTTCAAAATCATTTTTACTATTTATATCTCGAGACAAATTTTTGTGCATCAAGTAGGTAGGTATAATACGTTATATCAAAAGAAATTTTACATCACAATTTTCTAAGTATACAAGATGTTTCTCCTTGAAGAGTGATAGAGGCCACGAAAATGAGCAATTTTTATGAAGCAATTGATGGTCTAAAACTAAAATTAATTAAGAAAATTAACCAAAAGTGTAACCTGACCCTGTGCATCTTGTTCACGTGCACGACCAGACCACTTCGGACTCGCTACATGCATGGGGTCTAATTAGCTGACGTTCCACGTGACACAATCAAGCTAATCCAATAGTAGGTCCAGTGTTTTCTGATCAAGAACTAGCAGATATGGTGTTAATGTACGGAGAATGTCAGTACAATGTAAATGTGACTTGTCGTTTGTATGTCGTTACCGTAACAGACTTTAACCTAACAGTAGAACAGTACAATTGGCATTTCAAAGGTTACGGGATACCGGGAATGTCCACCTGACATATACAGGTCGTGGATGGGAAAGGCCGCAACATGTTTTCGACAACGAAGAGAACATCATAAACCTCGTTAAAGAAGATCCGAGGCGCAGTTCTCGCAACATTGGCCGAGAAGTGGGTGTATATAACTGTACCGTGTGGCATGTATTACTGAAACAAACATTACATCCATATTGTGTACAAAGGGTTCAGGCATTAAATAAAAATTAATTATTTTCAGCCCCGAAAGGATAGATAGGACGAAGTGGCCCTTTACGTTGGCCAGCACGAAGTCCGGATATGAACCCTGTGGATTTTTTGTTTGGGGGTGTATATATTTTTGCACGTATGACTAATTCTGAACAATTTTATTAGAGCATATCGTCTATTGGTAATTGGTTTATTCGATTAATTTTTGTGTTACTTTTAAACGAGATTTGAATATATTTCAGCATTTTCGAACACAAAATTTAAACTGTCAAAACCGCCATTAGCATTTTCGCATTACGATGCGCGGCTACTTCCATATCAAACGTACAGCTGGCTGCCGCTCCCTGTATAGAGTGCTTTATTTAAAAGATATGATTGAGTCGCAACTGAAAAACTGGAAATAATAGAAGAACTCTGAGTCCACTGATTTTACGTAAAAAGCTGTATAAGAAAACATAAAAATCCGTTTGGTTATTTTACATTTTTCAGAGTTTGTGCAAACAGTTGATAAGATATTTTCAAAGATACATTCAAATGGTTGATTTGCTAATTAAAAAAGAAAAATAATACCTACGCGTGTCTTTAGACCACAAGCTGCAGAATAGATTTGAGTATTCCCTTTCACTGTTGTTGTATAAGTTGATGGTAATACTTGAATTATTTATTTACAAATCGATCCAATACAAAATATTGGCAACAAATAAAATTATATTCCTCTTTAATCTAAGTATAGTAACCTAAGAATATACAAACTGATGATTAAAATATTCTTCATATCAACTCATGTAACAGGAAAACAGCTATAATTTATTTACAATCGATGATTATTTACTTTTGATATGTATACAAGTGAAAAAATATTCTAATTAAATATAATTTATGCGAACCTACTGCTATATATAGATAATCATGTGTACAGTGCACAAGGAAGAGATTATTAATTTCGATTATCATCGTGTAATTAAAAAAACAATGGAGTGTGGTGCATTAACAGTATTAGTATAATTATTTAATAATTAATTGACCTCTTAATTAACAATTCCCACCATAAATTTCCGGCAGTTTTATACTTAAATGTGTTTTGCATTGCATCATTTCAGGAAAGTAACAGTCCGTAAAAATACCCACGTTAGGAAATAGTAGCTTCCAGATAAAGACCATTTTAATTTTATTTACTACTTTGTTGTCTTGTTTCTTGTTGCCGCATTATTAAAGAGATTATACAGGGTGTAACTTTGCGTGGGAGTCAATTTTGTAGAAGTAATAAGTACGTGTTCTGAATACGGATCGGAATTTTTTTAATCAAGTTTGTAGTCGGGTTTATAATTAGTTTCTTGAATTACCTACACTTTAATCCTTATGGGCAGCGTAAATCGGGCCACCCGGAGTTACCATAATAAGTTGTATTCCTGCACTATCAGCGTTGCCAGTTGTTTTTAAATCAACCTACATTGTATGGAGTTACAATGGAAAATAATTTAGTAAAACAAATTGTTTTTGTATAACATAGAGGCGTGTTATTTTAGTCACCATTTTTTTTTGAAATGTGGTCTGTGGTCTAAAAAAAACATTCTATTGTTTCTAAATAAAAATTAAAATTTTTACATTTATTAAATACTAATACGTTACTAATTGAAATATATTTTTGTAAATCACCTGTTACTTAGCGAAACTAATGAAAAATAATTTAGTGAAAACAAATTGCTTTTCTATGACAACGACGTGTTATTTTAAACTCACCATATTTTTTTGTTGTCAATGTGGATGAATTAACCAATATTGGTACGTTGGTTACTAATTGTAAATCAAACTAATTTATGTTTCAAAATAATTATTTACTACTTGAATTTTCTGTTAGATTACTTATTAACTACTATACTTTATATCTTGAAAATTGTTAAACATTCCGCATATGTTTGTAAAGGATGTTAAAAAAAAAAGAGTTAAAATATTCAGCCACACGTAATGAATAAGAGTAGTTTCTTGTTCCGGCTTATTGTAAAATCTTACCACTTACCAGACCTCAAAAGAATCAGTGGGGTAAATGTTTCATTAATAAAGATTAGTACCAAATTTCACTTTTTTAATAGGATATTCAGAAGACATTAAATACAACTGTATCCCGGCGGACAATATATCTCGACAACGAAGCATATTGGGGCCATTTATAGAAGTTTTAGTCATATTTCGATGAGTGGCATATGTGTCAAATTTTACCCTTTGCCTCAACATCTTGTATAATAATTAATTAATAATTATTAATTTATTTTTAATCGTTCTACCGACTCCAGAAATGATCTTAACAAAATCTTTGCACCCTATACAGTAAGATGAAAATAGTCACAACTACAACTAAGTACTATAAGTGATGTGTATGCAAACCAAAAGCAAAATCTTGTCGATAAGCATAAAATACAGAAGAAAAGCACATGGGTACACTTTTTAGTAAATTGAATTTATGTATACAGGGTGTTAGAAGTTTGACTGCCTTAATTTTAGCAGACGATAGAATACATTAAAGTAAACTAAAAAACCTGATATGACTTCGGTCCTAAACTCAACCCTAAAAATTATCAAAATCTCCAATTTGATATACAAAAGTTCTATTAATTAAGGAATACTGACATAACTGCGTTTATAGAATACATTAACATACAATGTTCATAACTTTTTTGAACTTATTTATGTTTAATTCTAAAAAATAATTAGCGTTGTAATAAATTTAAAATTCAATAAAATTCATATCGAGCAATGTGACAACAACGTGGAGAATAACACAAGGTACCTACTAAGCTGTCCAACCAGCAATACGCAATTCAGTTGGTACATGGAATTGGACCGTTTCTGAGTGTTTTTTTTTGCATACCATTATTTCCTTTTCTTGAGGCGTTTTCCAGCAAATGCGCGAAAATTGAATTCGAAGGTGTAGTGCGTGCATCGAAAATGGTGGTGGACATTTTGAGCATATGTTGTAGTTTGTTTTGTAGGTACTTGTGCGTTTATAAATTACTGAATTTTGCTTTTTGGTAGGTACCTAAATTATTTTTAATATGTATGATGACGTGAATCTTTGGGTACTTTAATTACATATTTTTCAAATTCATAAATTTAAAAAGTTAAGTTCCTGTTTTAAGAGATTCATAATTACTAAAAGTCGAGCTAAAATTTATGCACAACACTATCTTCGTACTATAAAATCGATACATTTTATTTTAGTTATTTAAAAACTGGAAAACAATTGAAATTTACTGAATGTTTCACAATAATAGTTGTTTACAATTTTTCCGTAAGACAAGTCTGTCGCGTGCACACGTGGTATGCATCAGTTGTGTCGTTAGGTTAAGCGCTGTTGTCACGTTGTGATGAAACTCCCCAATATTAATACTCGCTGTATTTTGAAAACTGTTAATCTTAATACCCTGTAATATACAACTTTTTTGTTCATTCATGATTACTCTATCTCATGCTGAAGTAATGACAGTCAAACTTCTTACACCCTGTATAATTAACCTCCTTTAAGCTAAATTATAACATGATATCAACAGGATGTTACAGAATTCGTTATGAAAAGGTTATAAATAAAATAAATACCCACATAGCATTACAAGTAAACACTTTTTTAGTTTGGCGTTAACAGACATTAAAAAATTGTACTGTTTACATAGTACATAGTATCATAATTTATTTAAAAAAATATCATCTAATGAGATTTATCGGATAATAATTACAAAAATTGATATCGTTTCTCACAGACAAAGTTAATCAAAGAACGTCAACAAATATATCTAAATTTAGATAGTGTAACCTATGAAATTTTCTTCTAGGATTGTACGTCTTAAACAAAAGGTATTTTCAGTGTTGGAAAATTCAATTTGCATTCTTAGTATTCTAAAACCACTGAATTACCAGGAAAAATCAGCTTCGTAATATTCAGAGAAAAGTTTCACACAATATGAAACAGACGATCCAACCAAAATCAATGACTTTAAAATAGTGGAATATGTAACATGCCGTAAAATTTTGTTTGTGTGGGGAAGCATATTTTATGGAATCGACTTGACACAATGTTTTACTATACGTAATCTCCACAAAGTTGTACTTGTATTGATAAATGAAATTTATAATGTTCGAGCAGAGGACAGAACAGAATAACATATTCATGAATACAAATATTTCTCCAAAATATTCATGAATTTTATTTTCACGAATAAAGAAATATCTAGTATTTGCAATTACATGAGGAGCATTCAGTATTCATTATTTCCTCAGTACAAACGTTAAATAGATAAGATTTTATGATTTATAAAAATATAAATATAACTGTAAAAAAATATTTTTTTTATGGTAAAAAGAGATCTGTAAGTTAGTAAGAACTCTATATGTACATATGTATACAGTGTGGTTACAAATTGTGGAATATTGCTTATATCTCTTAAAATATTCGTCATATCAAAAACATGTTTTAATAAAAGTGTTAGGGGAAATTATTTCCCGTTTAATGATATCAAGCAATCTTTCGTAGCACAAAAAATGTGGTTGCCAAGGTAACCGACTTAATTCTTTTAAACGGCACCGTATACTTTTTTTGGTGAAAATTAATACAATGGACCTTCCTAAATACGATACAATACAATTTTATTGGGGTCACATAAGAAAAAAATACAGTAAATTCAATTTTTATAATTTTATTTTATGTCCTAAAGTAAGAAGTCAAAAAATTAAAAGATCAACGTTTTAAGTTAATTTTAATAGGATAAATAAAAAAATGGAACGGATGTGAACTAATTCATTAAATGTTCAAAAGGTCGGCCATTATTGTTCAGGCACATTCTTAGTCTATTTAAAAAGAAATCACTCTAGTTTGCCAACGTGTGGTGTCGAATTTGCCGTAGCTTGATTCTGATCCTCGCTTTAAGATCTTCTAGATCTACTGGTCTTTCTTTGTAGACTATACTTTTTAAGTAACCCCACAAAAAATGATCACACGGATTGAAATCGGGTGACCTTGCTGGCCATTTAATGGCACCTCCGCGAACTATCCACCTTGCAGGAAACTGATTTAGAAATTTAGATATTCTCGTATGGCCCTTCCATAATGTGGAGGGGCTCCATCTTGCTGAAACCACATTTGATGAATTGGACCTACGGCTTCCAAAACAGGTCTTTGTCTTCAGTTAGGTTCCCATCAATAAAAAATGGTCCAATAATATAATTTCCTAGTATACCTGTCCAGACATTTTTTTCTGGTCGCTGGGTTCGAGTTTCTCTTATCCAGTGAGGATTTTCTTGACACCAATATCGATAATTTTGTTTATTATAAAATCCATGAAGCATAAAAGTGGCTTCATCGGTGAGCACAATATTTTTGCCAAATTTCAAATCCATGTTAAATTTATCTAACATATCTAGTGTTACAAAATTCAACACGTTTTGCAAATTCATTTTGCACAAGTTCTTGAACGAGCTGCATTTTGTATGGATGAAACTTTTGCTTGTGAGCTGTTTCAACACAGAACGGTGTGAAATGGCTTGCACCCTACCAACTTCCCGACTGGACAATTGTGGGTTCTCTTGTATTGCCAGAAGCACATTTAAAGTAGTCCCTCTCGCATAGTTCCCGCTGTGTCCTTTTCCTGTCACCATATCCCACCATCATTAAAACCTGTATTCTTTCCGTTTCACTTAATTCAAGCGCCATTATAACTTACTAAGTGCTAAAGTACACAGAAAATTGAGTAAAAAAGTACGTTTACTGCAACAATGCACACAATTACAAGCAACTAACAGATAGTGACAGTTTCGCATTGTTCTGATTTTGACATGGCTAACTTGATGTTAATAATTATTTTGATAAACAGTGTCAAAAGTATAATAGAAAACTTAAATTTTTTGTATTTTTTTCTTATGTAACCCCATTAAAATTGTATTGTATCGTATTTAGAAAGGACCAATGTATTAATTTTCACTAGTATATGGTGCCGTTTAAAAAAATTAAATCGGTTACCTTGGCAACTACATTTTTTGTGCTACGAAAGATTGCTTGATGTCACTAAACGGGAAATAATTTCCCCTAACACTTTTATTAAAACATGTTTTAGATATGACGAATATTTTAAGAAATATAAGCAATATTCCACAATTTGTATCCACACTGTATGTCTGTTATACAGTGTCCCCCTAAAGTCGTGCACAAATTCATTATTAGGTAAACAAAAGAAATTATTAAAAATTCCCGAAGCAGGTCGATTTTTTAATTTAATTTACTATTTTTTCAAATAATAATTTAATATATAGGGTGACCTATGTTCGAGTAATGACGTCATCACATTTTTTTTTAAATGGAACACCCCACTTTTTTTTCCAATTTTCGGATTTCCCTAACTGAGCTAATTCCAAAAATATACTACAAGTTGCTTCTAATTGTTACAGGGAGGACAACAATACCCAAATTATTTACAAATACTAAATTTATTTACAAATAAATAAACGTACTAAAAATTGAATCAAATCNATAAAATCCATGAAGCATAAAAGTGGCTTCATCAGTGAACACAATCTTTTTGCCAAATTCCAAATCCATGTTAAATTTATCTAACATAGTGTTACAAAATTCAACACGTTTTGCAAAATCATTTTGCACAAGTTCTTGAACGAGCTGCATTTTGTGTGGATGAAACTTTTCCTTGTGGAGGGAGCTGTTTCAACACAGAACGGTGTGAAATGGCTTGCACCCTACCAACTTCCCGACTGGACAAATGTGGGTTCTCTTGTATTGCCAGAAGCACATTTAAAGTAGTCCCTCTCGTTAAATTTTTTTAACAATTTGGAAACACAAGATTGTGGGTTTGTTTGGATGAAGTTCGTTAAACAACTCGCATAGTTCCCGCTGTATCCTTTTCCTGCCACCATATCCCACTATCATTAAAATCTGTATTCTTTCCGTTTCACTTAATTCAAGCGACATTATAACTTACTAAGTGATTAAGTACACAGAAAATTTAGTAAAAAAAGTACGTTTACTGCAACAATGCACATAATTACAAGCAACTGAAAGATAGTGACAGTTTCGCATTGTTCTGATTTTGGCATGGCTAACTTGATGTTAATAATTATTTCGATAAACAGTGTCAAAAGCATAATAGAAAACTTAAATTTTTTGTATTTTTTTTTTCTTATGTAACCCAATTAAAATTGTATTGTATCGTATTTAGAAAGGTCCAATGTATTAATTTTCACCAAAAAAAGTATATGGTGCCGTTTAAAAAAAATAAATCGGTTACCTTGGCAACTATATTTTTTGTGCTACGAAAGATATCGCTTGATATCACGAAACGGGAAATCATTTCCCCTAACACTTTTATTAAAACATGTTTTTGATATGATTAATATTTTAAGAAATATAAGCAATATTCCACAATTTGTATCAACACTGTATGTCTGTTATATACTATTTATGTTTGATGTTGTAAATAATATCTGCATTTAAAGATAGTTTGCTTTAAGAAACAAAAGTTTACGCGTACAATAAAGCTAAGCTAATAAAAAATACGTATGTAGGANATTTTTTTTTGTCATGATCAGAAAAAGAAAAATTATATAATAATGCCACAAGTTTCTCGTTTGTGCCTATTCGTAAATGAATATATTTAAATTTTAAAAATTAAAAATATTATATAATTTGAATTAACCGCTACAGTGCAAGGATGATCAGGAGCGGCTAAATATCCGACGGCGCTCCCGTCGAGCTGCGCACGCGCTGGTTTGAATCTAATTCTTCTGTTCTTAAAATGTAAACTTAATTAAACGGCCGTTTTATGAAATTTTACATATAATACAGTTAACGAACTCAGGATTCAGGATTTTTGACCATTCTTGTTAGAAAGTTTCACCGATGCATTTACTTTTGAGAGAAATATATGAGTTGCCAAAATGCGAACATTAGCAATGTTTGTAAATTGTTTTTATTAGTTTCAGAAGTACATACCTCTAAAAAGACAAACATAATGTTCATTTCTCAAATCTTGCTTTTATATTGCAGTACATTATAGAAATGTATGATAAAAATAAAGAAAATAGTAACATGAAATGTTAAAAGATGATGGATAAACATTTGAGTCGCACTTTTGTTTTCTATATTCGTGTTATAATCAATTTTTTTATGTAATCAAAGTTAGAAAAAAATATATATAAGAGTTAAGCGAAAATCAAACAATTCGGTTGTTTTTCTGGCTGGGTAGGTTGGTAAAAAATAATAGGAATTAAACAAAAAATATATTCTTCTATTATGACATATTTCAACTTATATTACAATTATTATAATGCTATGACGTACCCATAATTTATTTACAAGAAAATTCCTTTTAATATCTATACAAGGTGTTTGAGGAACTTGAAAAATGGGGAAACTATGATAGAGTGGTAGTACAAATTATGGTCATAATAGACGCATGCGCAGTTCAACGGGAGCGCTGTCGCATATTTAGCCGCTCCTAGGATGATCTACTTGAATGGAGCCGACTAAGGTAGAAGAAGAAGAAGAAGAAGAAGAAGAAGAAGAAGAAAGAATTAAGCTAGAATACATATACAAGTTCGGAAAGTCCCCACGGTACATCGACCGTTACGTGAGAGCGATAAAGTAAGTCTTAGAAATCCGTGCGATAGAGAAGGATGGCTATAATGAACATGTCTCATAGTCACCACCCGTTTCGCTTCTCCACAAATAAGATCTACTTCCACTTGTAATTCAGCGACCGATGGTCATCTTTGTTTTCGTCGTTTGTCTTTTTTTTAATAGATGTCACTACTTATACAATTCCGACTCTGGTATCCCGATATGTTAATACCATCCGTTAACAGAGGGCAGCACAATTTCTCTAAGGTGAGGCGCAGTCCTAGAAAGAATGATGCCAGATCTACAGATTTTTTTGAAATTGGGGAAATAGGGAATTTTGCTTTATTTCTTGGGATTTTTAAGTCATTTTAAAAATTATACTTAAATAACAATTAAATGAACTTTAAATACAGATGAGCACTATACTCCATTTGAATAACTTCTCAGTAGGGAAACAAGGTCACTAGATATACAAACAGAGGTACTGTTAAAAGTTTTCTTTGTTACGCGCTTTTTCTTGGTGGCCACTATGTGGCGTGTATGAATTATGATTTCGGAATAATCTCAGAATCCCAGATTTCTGTCAAGCAAGGGTATACAGACAGACTAGCTCTGTGGATTAGCCTTACTACCAGCTTTATTGTAAGTTATTAAGAATTATCGTAATAAAAAATAACATGTCGAAAAATCTAACTAAACCCAATACAAAGCTTTCTCTTTTTCATGTAATTTTTTTTATTTTTAATTTTTTATTCCCCTTTATAGTTAGAAATATTCATTTTTTATATAGATATCTTCTCCGACACTTGCATTATTTATGATACATTTTTTAAATTAATATCGAAAATTGCGCAGGCGAGGAAATAACCGACGGTACCTTGTGACATTCATGCCACTCTTGAAAGTGGCTTTTAATAATATTTCTACGTGTACGAAACGGCATAAACGAAAAAATTGTGGCAATTTTCTATTATTTTTCTACTTTGTCGACCTGACTCGTATTAAAGTTCAAATTAATTTACAACATGAAAATCCAATGTGGACTTATGCCTACGTTTATATGACTTTATAATATAGTTTCCTACGTGCATGCAAAATGGCATAAGCGAGAAAGATGTAAAAATTTTCATGAATTTTCCTACAACTTTGGGACTTATGCCTTCATATTGGACCCATAGAGGAGCTATGCCTACTTGGCACAGTACATTATTTATAGTAAGTATCATAAATTTTCAACGGCATAAATGAGAAAGTTATAGAATGAAAATAAAACTTTTCCGCAGCTTTTCCAAAGCTCCATTTTCTTTAGTCCTTAATAGGACTTATGCCAATGTTTTTTATGAGCTTTTCGAATATAATAATGTCATATTTTAATTGGCATTAATGAGAAATTGGTAGACAAATAAAGATGTTTTTCACATTTTTTTACAAAGTTTTCCATTTTTAGGTCCCTTGCGACACTTATGCCAAACAAATTCTGTGATAAAATCGATACTTCTCTTCAACTTATGAACATGGCATAAGTGAGAAATACGTCGTGATACACATTATTTTTTTGAAAAGGAAAATTGAATTTTCACAAAGGTGTCCCGCTGCCTATTTTTTAAATTTAGTTTATTGTACTTATCTCTCGGTTACCTTTCAGTACTCTCAGAGGCATAAACGAGAAAGACGTCGTCGAACTTCAGTTTAATATCTCCCGGTCTATTTGTAAAGTATCCGAAAAGACCATTTAGCCTGGTCACATAGGGATTCAACCTCAGATTGAAAGATAATAAGCTATAAAGTGTATCTTTATTTTTACATTTTATAGGTTTGTTTAAAAGAATCTCGTGTACGCGAGTCTAGATATTCAAGGTTAAAGGTGGCAAAATCCGTTTTTTATGTAAATATCTTGTTTCCTTCAATTCAGCACCGTGGTCAAGTATTGGACATTTCGAGAAGCTCTTTGTAGGGCATTCTCACGAAAGATTCGCAGTCTATTGACTCAAGGACTTAAGCCTCCTGGCTACGCAGAGTGAAGAGAGTTCATTGAATGGATTATGGATCAACAGCAGTTAATGGTGCTCGCTATCGGGACATAATAATAATCCAGTTCTTTGTTTCTAAATTGCAAGATATGGATGTAGACAACATGTGGTTTCAACAAGACGGTGACACATGCCATAGAGCCCGAGAAACATTTCCTGGTCGTGTAATTTCCCGTTTTGGTGATCAGAATTGGCCGCCCAGATCATGCCATTTAATGCTGTTGGACTTTTTTTCTTTGCGGTTTTTGAAAGCAAGCAAAGACGTGTATTGAATACATAACCTTATACTGTATACTGTATCAATCAATAAAATTTACAATTTTTAATTAAAAACCTACCTATGTTTTCTATCAAAACTACTTCTTGTGTGATTTTGGGACACCCTCTATTAAGTTAGTTTTGTTGATATTGACAGTAGAACAGATTCTTAGAAATTTAGACAAGCAATGAGTTTAGCAATTGTAGCATACAAGATATTAATTAATTTACACTTCTCCTTAATACCAGAAAGTTAAACGACTTAGAATGTCAATCTATNATTATATTCGAAAAGCTCATAAAAAACATTGGCATAAGTCCTACTAAGGACTAAAGAAAATAGGGCTTTGGAAAAGCTGCGGAAAATTTTTCGTTTTGGTCAACGTTTTTCTCGTGAATAAATTAAAGCTTATTGCAAAGAAAAAAGTGAAAGTATTCATTTTTTTAAAAGGCATAAGTCCTTGGTGAGGACTATATGCTAAAAATATTTTGAAAAGTTGTAGGAAAATTCATGAAAATTGTTACGTCTTTCTCGCTCATGCCATTTTGCATGCACGTAGGAAACTACATTATAAAGTGATATAAATGTAGGCATAAGCAGATTTCGACTATCTTTCGAATCCAAGTTCCAACGTCCGGAACAACCTCCAGTGCAAGCTATCTACACAGAACATGAAGCCATAACTAACATATTCCACGATGTTTCTAATCTCGAGCCCGAAGTCGCTGTCAGAGGAAAAAGTAAAACTTTCACCCATGTTTCCAATCCAAACCTCAAAATCCAGCACCGAGCTCCAAGTCCGATTTCTAGCATACGAAATCATAACACAAGCATTAAATTGCATAATGTTTCTAACTCCGAAGCCGAAGCCGCTGTCAGAGGAGGAAGTAAAAATTTCACCCATGTTTCCAATCCAAACCTCAAAATCCAGCACAGAGCTCCAAGCCCGATTTCCAACATAAGAAATCGAAGGCAAAGCATTAACTTACGTAATGTTTCTAATCCTGAAGCCGAAGCCGCTGTCAGGAGAGAAAGTAAGATTTTTACACAAGTTTCCATTCCGAATCCAAGAATCCCGGACAACGTCCTAAGTTCGATGTCCAGTAACACAAACCAAGTCCTAAGCCATAATTTACACAAAGATGTAAAAATTTTCATGAATTTTCCTACAACTTTGGGACTTATGCCTTCATATTGGACCCATAGAGGAGTTATGCCTACTTGGCACAGTACATTATTTATAGTAAGTATCATAAATTTTCAACGGCATAAATGAGAAAGTTATAGAATGAAAATAAAAATTTTCCGCAGCTTTTCCAAAGCTCTATTTTCTTTAGTCCTTAATAGGACATAAGTCCTATTAAGGACTAAGCAAAGGCATAAGCCAATGTTTTTTATGAGCTTTTCGAATATAATAATGTCATATTTCTAATTGGCATTAATGAGAAATTGATAGACAAATAAAGATGTTTTTCACATTTTTTTACAAAGTTTTCCATTTTTAGGTCCCTTGCGACACTTATGCCAAACAAATTCTGTGATAAAATCGATACTTCTCTTCAACTTATGAACATGGCATAAGTGAGAAATACGTCGCTGTACACATTATTTTTTTGAAAAGGAAAATTGAATTTTCACAAAGGTGTCCCGCAGCCCATATTTTAAATTTAGTTTATTGTACTTGTCTCTCGGTTACCTTTCAGTACTCTCAGAGGCATAAACGAGAAAGACGTCGTCGAACTTCAGTCTAATATCTCCCGGTCTATTTGTAAGGTATCCGAAAAGACCATTTAGTCTGGTCATATAGGGATTCAACCTCAGATTGAAAGATAATAAGCTATAAAGTGTATCTTTATTTTTACATTTTATAGGTCTGCTTAAAAGAATCTCGTATACGCGAGTCAAGATATTCAAGGTTAAAGGTGGCAAAATCCGTTTTTTTTTGTAAATATCTTCAATTCAGCACCGTGGTCAAGTATTGAACATTTCGAGAAGCTCTCTGTAGGGCATTCTTACGAAAGATTTGCGGTCTATTGACTCAAGGACTTAAGCCTACTGACTACGCAGAGTGAAGAGAGTTCATTGAATGGATTATGGATCAACAACAGCAGTTAATGGTGCTTGGTATCGGGACATAATAATAATCCAGTTCTTTGTTTCTAAATTGCAAGATATGGATGTAGACAACATGTGGTTTCAACAAGACGGTGACACATGCCATAGAGCCCGAGAAACATTTCCTGGTCGTGTAATTTCCCGTTTTGGTGATCAGAATTGGCCGCCCAGATCATGCCATTTAACGCTGTTGGACTTTTTTCTTTGTGGTTTTTGGAAGCAAGCAAAAACGTGTATTGAATACATAACCTTATACTGTATACTTTATCAATCAATAAAGAATTTACAATTTTTAATTAAAAACCTATGTTTTCTATCAAAACTACTTCTTGTGTGATTTTGGGACACCCTCTATTAAGTTAGTTTTGTTGATATTGACAGTAGAACAGATTCTTAGAAATTTAGACAAGCAATAAGTTTAGCAATTGTAGCATACAAGATATTAATTAATTTACACTTCTCCTTAATACCAGAAAGTTAAACGACTTAGAATGTCAATCTATTTAAACTGGAAAATTAACAATTAAGTTTTTTATAATCCTACTACAGCTCGCTTGTCGTTAAAAATAACAATAGTGAACAATTTCTTCATAAGTCAGGGTTTATTAAACTCACAAGTTGCCTATACAATTTTGAACAAAGTTAATAACAAGGACATTGATACATTATGTCAATGATCTAGAAATTATTAACAATTGTTGTTGAAAACATATTTTGCGCAAACAAAAAGAAAACAGAAATAATATGGTACGAATACTTGAAAGATAATAATAAGTAAACTAATAGTTTTTTAGACATATTTCCTTATCAAGGTTGAGAATTTTGGGAAAGTGATATTCAACTGTTAGTATTACGAAAATAGTTGATTATACAAAGAACACTAATAAAAAAATCATACAACTAAAGTTTTTCCAATGGCAGCAAAATAGAGGTATATTTCTGAGAAATAGAAAATACCAACTGTGCAAAATTTTCCTGTCATTGAAAATATATTTTTCAGAATTTAATTATCCTCAGTTGTATTTAATCAATCGCATTTTCCAAGATATATCGACAACCATATACAATCAGTTTTAACAAAATCTAATAAATAGTGCACCGGAATTAGGTGTAATTTGGAAGGTTTTCTTTACAGTTTTAGATAAACTATTTTCATCTAAATTTTTTGTTACTCTTGATCTTCTTCTACAAAAAATAGCGTTTTAAATAAAAGTTTAATAGTTGCAATAATATTAAAAGCATTGTCAACAGATGAAAATAAAAAATATATATTTTTACGCAAATTATACTTATTTCAATAAAAGACATCCAAATGAATGGATTGGACATGTGCATAAAACGTATCTGGACTATTTGAGAAACGATAAAAAAGTTGAAAATGATACCTATACAATATACAAATTAAAAATTTTCTCTAAGATCTTCTTATGACATTTAAAAACTTTTTAGGCTTCCCCAAATTCCTACAGCACTGGATAAATTTTATTAAAATTTTACTAATAAGTAATAGTTTTATGAAAAAAAAACATTATTTATTTTGAGCTACATGGCAAGTCCATTAAGCAAAAATATACATACATACATAAAATAAATAAATCAGAACAATGAAGATAATATGGGACTATATGTGTGTTTTTAAGAAGTATTTGAAAAATATATACATATTATTACAAAACATGACAAAATTGTGTATACAAATTCGCTTTTCACTGCAGGGGTCTCGGAAACGGTAAGAAGTACGAAGTAGCTTAAATGAGAGCAAAGTTGAGTAATCAGGGGACCAACATTATGCCTCTAAAAAATCAAGGCTAACATCGAAATATTTGAAGAAAACTGAAATTTTGGAAATCCGTTTTTGTTTAATTTCAGCCTTATTTGGGTGATATTGAAAAAAGAAGAACATTTTCTCATGCCCACTTTTTGCCCTCTATCGAATGGCATAATCAATGTTTATATGTAACGTTTCCTCTCTCCAGGACTTGATGATGGTCCTTCTTCATTTTTAAATGCGACCCTGGAAATTTTATTACATTTTTTGCAAGCCTTCATGACCCCCAATACTGTACTGCCTCAGCCCGAACCAGATTCAGATGTTTTGTCTCGAAGAATTCATCTTCAGTGTATTCGTTCCAAATTTATCTAAATTTTTTATTTAGATTTCTTTGTTTATTCAATTATTGTACAGTGTAAATGTCGTTAGACCCTGTGGAATCCATCTAGTTATTTAAACTATTCTTTTTTCAATATCACCTCAAACAAAGCTGAAAAGAAACAAAAACGGATTTCCAAAATTTCTGGTTTTTTTTTCAATTATTTCGAAAACTAATCATGTTAACCTTGATTTTTTAGAGGCATAATGTTGGTCCCCTGATTACGCAACTTTGCCCCCATTTAAGGTACTTCGTAGCTCTTACCGTTTTCGAGATCCCTGTAGTGAGAAGCGAATTTATAACAGCCTGTATACAGCAAGATTTAGAGTCATTAATTTATGATTGTTTGATTATCTTAAAATTATTGTAATAGCAAAGAAACATCGCGTCTTTTTTAAACGCTCAACTGACACCAAATTGCAATAAGGAGAATGAACCAATGATAATTTTCCGAAATCAACACATATTATATCTAGCTTTCCTCAAGAATCTCACCTTGAGCCTTTATTGCTACTTATTTACGTCAATGACATAGGTGAATGTATTGTATATCAAAGCTTCTTCTCTATATGGATGACGTAAACATTTCTTGACGTTTTCATCTTTGACTGATTGTGAAAATATTCAAAATGATATCAACGGCATCATTCAATATAACAGTAAATTTAAGCTCATTTTAGGTATTAATAAATGTCACTCTACACTCTATCACTTTTACCAAAAACGTCATTCTATATTTATTTAATTATTAAATTAACAATAAAGGATAGAACGCGTTTCAATAATCTAGGTGAAAGATCTAGGCGTTATATTTAATAGGTTGAGTTTTGTTCACCTTATAGACTACATTAGTAATAATAGCAATATAATGTTAGGATATATAACTAGGACTTGAAGTAAATTTAAAAACTAAATGCTACGTAAGTATTTGTATTATGCTCACATATACAGGGTGTTTCTGAAATAAGTGAGTTCCTTGAACAGAGTGATAGAGGGTACGAAAATGAGCAACTTTTATGAAGTAATTGATGGTCTAAATGCTTCTGTTTTCGAGAAAATTAATTAAGAAAATTAACCATATATGTAAGTCGACCCTGTGCATCTTGTGCACGTGCGTTTGTGTTACAGTATTACGGGAACAATTATCATGTTCAAAGTTTTAGGCGTTAAATATACGGTTATAAATTTGTTTAAAACTTCATGTCAATTATTTTTTTCAATTTAAAACGTAATGTTCTAGACAATCTAAACTATCAGTTGCTTAATAGAAGTTGCTTATTGTCGTGCCCTCCATCACCCTTTTCAAGAAACGAACTTATTTCAGAAACACTAAGAATATCTATGAAATGTATTTGTTTCGTATCTTGACTTTGAAGTGAATGGTATATATAATATTGACGATATTTCAGTTACAAAACAAAAGCTTATCGCACTGGATTTAATCTCTTTGATAAATTTCCATGTTCCCTTTAGAAATACTGGAAATGGAAATATATTTATTTTAATAACCCAACATACAAACATAGGTTTAGGCGATCCTCTATTGACAATTATAATACCTGTCTTGTTGACTTCAATTTGTGTATCTTTAATGTTGTTACAAGCAATTTAAAAACAGGCATTAGGAATACACACTTGTCCTAGTTCTAAGTTTTATGTGCCTATCTATAGTTTTATGTTTTCCACTAATTGTTAATTGTTATTGTAAATTGTTACTTCCTAATTCGTTACTGTTGATTTACAATGTTAGTGTCTTTAGTGGATACAGTCGTGGGCTGTTAGCTTGTTTGTATTCCCACATTTGGTAAATAAACAGATAAATAAAACATCACTACAGGTAAGTACCAATTAAAATTAAATATCAACCAATCGTCACGTTTAAAGTGACTGAATGGGGTGCGAACATTTTGGCACATTCTGTAAGACTAGGAAAGAGAACGCTAAACATAGCCAGAACAGAAGTTATGTTCGTTTATTCTGTTAATAATAGAATAGTCATGTTTCATCATACGAGAAATCAGCTCTCTGGACTGCTGACAAGGATGAGACAAGAGAGAATCGTTCTAAAATATCAAATTAATAACGTGCGCGAAATTGACGAGCCAGCATGGCCCCTCCTGAATGGGGATGATAATAACCCTTCTCAGCCCTTCTGAATATTCGCTGCTTCCTTGTAACGAAATGTGCAATCTGTTAACAAGTGAACGAAAGAGCATTATTAAAGGGTTTGATTAATATATAAGGGCGCCTTTGTTACGGCCAACCCACTTTTTCCGAATATGTAACATCAAACAAGGGGAAAATAGTAAATTATGAAGCGATTTCGCGTAATAAAATTTACTTGTTGGCATCCGTAGGTTAATTTGTCAATGTCAAAATCGATTAGGCAGCAAACGGGCGCATGTGTAGAAACTTCTGGCTAACACGTCCCGAATAAGAACTGACTGAGTCCCAGCTGATCGTCAGAGGTAGCGGGCGGGCTGCACCCCTGCTTCGCACGGAAAAAATAATAACTCACCTAACGACCTAACCCACATAAGTTATTAGGCTACGGTTTTTTAGATTACTTCAATTTTATCTGGTTATTGCTATCGTTTCCATTTAAACAAGGATGCAATTCTGAATTCACAAATTGCTATTTAATTAAATATTTGAGTTGACAAGTATTAACAAACATTAAGAAATATGAAGTGTCCATATTAAAATATCTGTAATATGAAAATATGAAACTAATATATTTACCCATAAACAGCTAATGGTGCGAAAAAACGTATATATGTTAAAATTTAATAATAACTAGCGACTAACGCAGGTTAAAGTTAGAGATGTTTTTGTCAAGGCACACGCCATCTCATCAGCTTACGTGGTGTATTATAATCGAGAGTCTATGATTTTCCACAGGGTGGGCTCTTGAAAACGAAACAGCGCGAATAACTCTCTGGAAAATTATTTTTCCGATAAAACGACGAGACAGGTCGATTTTTGATCGAAGGGGGACATCTTTTCACATAAATTTCTTGTTACAGCACAGCCCCCAAGGGAGGAGAGACAACTCCCCAAAAATCTTAATAGGGAGCGAGGGTTAAGTGGTACATCGTTTGAAAGGTACTCTAATTCTCTACACAACCGTGTATTATTTTTTGAATTTGACAGATTAGCTTAGGAGATATAGATTGTTAATAAAAAAACCTCATTTTTACAAAATTTGCAATCTTGTTTTTCTCCATCAGCAACGATAAAATTGTTGATCCGTTTTTAAGACTTCTTTAAATATTTAACGTACTCAGTCGCATATTTATGGACCACAACTAAAATTAGTCGTCAAGTGTCAGCCCTTATATATAGACTAGGCGGTATCTGTTTTGGTTTAAGTGAATCGTATATCCACGGAGATTTTTGGCATTTTGGCTTTCAAATATCACTAGAAATGAAAATTTTTCTATGCGCATATAAAAAACGTGGGCTTAATTTTTGGCGGCACAATATGTTAAAAAAAATCGAAAAATGTCATATTTTTCTTCCTATTTAATTATGTATTTTTTCAAGAGTTGATTTTAGGCGAAAATGGAAGAGGAAAAAAAAGGTTTGTAATTAAATTTTTTACAAAACATGACTAGTTACAAATCGAATGAATCATGATTATTATGGAAAAAATCACAAAAATGGGGTTAAAAAACAATACTTTTTAGGGAATTTTTTTTGGGGTATTTAAATTGGGTATAGAACATTTATACTTCGCTCAAGAAAACTTCATGTTATGTAGAATCATCACACCAAATTTCATCAAAATCGGTTCGATAGATTTTGCATAATAAATTAGCAATCCAGATTTTGAAAAAAAATTTGCAAATTTTCAAAATTTTGCACAGAAAAAACCAAGCCCCTTAGATACTTGAAAATTTAATCACATGTAGTAAGGCCCTCAAGCTTTCAAACTCTTTTTGAAAAATTCGAATCCGTCAATTAGGAGAGCTATGACACTTGTTTAAACATTGGTCGAATTTTTGTACATATAAACAATTAGAATAACTGTGAATATTCAATCAAATCAAATTTTTTAAAGCAGGTTTTACAAGTTCTTGGAAAGACGCTTCTTTAAAAAAAAAACAGATCGATTGATCAATTAGTTGCGTAGTTACAGCCGATCAAAGTTAACAGTCATTTACACTAACTGTACTGGGACAACCGGGCTAATTTTTTGAAAAATACCTTTGGTATTCCGAGTAGGTACTTACCAGGTCTAAGATTACAATACTTTTCTTCATTGGCAACCTACTTTAAAACGTGTTTAAAGTTATTTATGCAAGCGAGAAATTCAAGAAAATCGTAGCGTAGGTGGTGGTGGGGGAAGCAGAGAGCGCGGCCGCTTCGGC
>NW_019416265.1:255813-296960 GCF_000390285.2 Anoplophora glabripennis | reverse complement strand
TCAAGTATCTAAGGGCCTCGGTTTTTGCTGTGCAAAATGAAAATTTGCATTTTTTTTTAAATCTGGATTGCAAAATTATTATGCAAAATCTATCGAACCGATTTTGATGAAATTTGGTGTGATAATTCTACATAACATGAAGTTTTCTTGAGCCAAGTATAAAGGTTCTATACCCAATTTAAATACCCCAATAAAATTCTCTAAAAAGTTTTTTAACCCCATTTTTGCGATTTTTTCGATTTTTACCATAATAATCATGATTCATTCGATTTGTAAACAGTCATGTTTTGTAAAAAAATTAATTACAAACATTTTTTTCCTCTTCCATTTTCGCCTAAAATCAACTCTTGAAAAGATACATAATTAAATAGGAAGAAAAATATGACATTTTTCGAATTTTTCTAACATATTGTGTGACTTATTGTTTTATTGTTACCTGTACAATTGGTTAACATTATAGTTTATAGGATTCCAGAATGGAAATAATGAGTGTGCTAATAGGACAGCAGAAATCTTTAATCAGCAACACTTAGATGAACGTGTTCACAGGAAGTACATTTTGGAGTTAGTAGCCAAGTTTGAGTAAACTGGATCTGTAGGTAATAAAAAGGGGCACCCCGAAAGAAATGAAGCAATAGATGTAGCGGTTCTTGGCCATGTTGGTATAAATTCCAGAACGAGTATGAGGCAATTGGTAGCTGAATCCGGTTTTAGGCGAAACAAAATTCGCAAAGATTTTGAAACATCATAAATTTCAACCATACAAAATTCACCTTGCACAGGAACTTCTTGAAGATGACTTTGACCACCGACTACAATTTTGTGAAATAGTGAACGAATTATTAACATTTTTAATATCTGCTTCTCGGATGAGTGTTTTTTTTTCTATTAACGGCATCGTCAATCGTTATAATTGTCGTTATCGGTCCGATTCTAACCCAAGGATATTTTATGAAAGTCACACACAATATCCGGAAAAATTAAATGTACCTACGGGCTGGAATTTTTGATGACCGTATTGTTAGTCCTTTTTTCTTACAGGTAGTCTGACTGGGGAAATGTATCTGAATTTGTTGGAGAACAACATTGATCCAGCGTTGACAAACATTGTCAAGAATAATGAGAATTATCTCGAAGATCAGTTGATATTCCCACAGAATGGAGCTTCCCCACGTTACGCCCAGCCTGTTCGGCAGTATCTTGAGCGTAGGTAGGTTTACGAATCAGTGGATTGGAAGAAGAGGCGTCTTAGAATGGCCTGCACGATCGCCTGATTTGTCGTCTTTGGACTTTTTCTTGTGGGGTCACTTAAAATCCAAAATTTATTTCTCTCCACCTCCTTCCTTTCAGGATCTACGCCAACGCATTGTCGACGAATGCCGCAAAGTTACTCCAGAAATGTTACAAAATGTGCGTAAACGCTTTTTACAAAACTTATATTACAGTGTGGAGGTTGGAGGTCAACAATTTGAACACTTAATTGGCTGACATGTAGTAATTTGTAAATAAATTTGTAAAAAGTAGTTTTTTTTTTTTTTAACAACCTATACCTCCGAAACTAATCGATTAAAAACAAAACACGGTTGTGGAGAGAATTAGAATACCTTTCAAACGAAATGTCACTTAACCCCCATTTCCCAATAAGATTTTTGGAGGGTTGCCCCACTTCCTAGGGGGATAAAATCTGTAATAAGAAATTTATGAGAAAATATTCCTCCTTCGAAAAAAAATCAATTCAAGAGCCCTCCCTGTACGTAGGAGACACATTGCTGTCACGTCATTCTTTTCATACTCAGGAAAATTCTTACATTATTTAAAAGTCCTATACTTGAAAAAATAAACTGGTATAGCCTTTCCGAAGTCAGTTGAACATGTATAAAAACACCTAGCAATACAATTTAATGAGTTACATAGGCGTCCCTAAAAAAGTTTTCTGCTTATGGTAAAAATAATATTAATTTGTATATAATGTGTTGAAAATTTCTATTAAATGTTCATTTGGCCAACAACATAATATTTTAATTATTGATCTCCTCAAACAATTTTATTATATTGACGGCAACGGGATGGTATGGCAGGAAAGGATGACGAAAGGTTGTTAGTTTAGGTTAGAAAAGTTATTAAATAAAAATAATCGACAATAAAATAACTCCACATTGCTGTATTGCACTGCTAGACAATTTGTCAACAACTGAAATTTATGGCCCAGTCGCCTAGTGCGGCTGTGTATGTGCGGCGTTTGCCCGCGCGCGCATTCTTCAACTGGTCGTATACATTTCTACCACCTCTACGTTTAGTTCAACCAGACCTGTATATGGGTATGGCTAAATAAATATGGGAACATGTTTTTCAAATATTTCAATGCCGAGTTGCTGCGTAGCGACCGAACCTTTTACATACTGCCTAGCTCTTTGATCTTCAATTGAGATCGGAAAGACTATACAAGGACGAAATTATCACAGGTATAAATTTACACTAAAAGGTGAAGGCTTTTTATATAAGTGAAAACAACCATACTATTTACTTTCAGTTGTACTCGTATGTAAATATCAGAAATAATTGGTTTAGTTTTACAATAATCCCCATAGTATTTTCGATATACTTGTCCATTTATATACGCGACTATAATTTTACAATTTAATTTCATCTACATATGTATACAATAAGTGGTAACTATTTGATACATTTGAAAAAGTCTACGAAACAATATTGTTTTAAGGTCAAAAGTAGATAATTTTTCGAAACATTTTTACAGACACTTCAATCTAACTGTGAATTTTATATTTTCAACTGAAATTCCACAACGCAAACTATTATTCGCAGCGAATTACCTGTTTTAATTGCTGTTATTTTACAATACTTCTTTTTGAAGTGTACCGTAACGAGACGGGTTTCATAACAAAACGCCCTTTTCGTTGTAGTTTTTCCAGATAAGGACATGCGGGCCCTGTTTGCGTGTCGCGTTACTACGTCTGATGTGAATAGAAATTTATAATTTAAATGGCGCACACTGCACTTTTATCTTAAATCTTTCACAGTAAATTATCGCTTACATACAGGAATTACTACTACTAAGAGTAGATTTTGATATATTACGGTTTTCACGCCACACGTAGTAACCATTTTACTTTAGACTAGAAATAGAGTATTGGGGCTGCCTGTATTTATTATTACGATGAACAGAATATTGATATTTTTTATTCCGATATATTTTTTAAAATGTTGCAAAAAAATTATAAAATTTTTACACAGCATAGGATAACAAATACAAAGCTATTGGTTACTTTTTTTATAGAATTACTGAAGCATGTTCACTTTTACTCTGTTGCCTTCCAATGCGAGCAAGTCTCATTCACGTTTTGTTCAACATCTGTAAATGATTACAAGCCACGTGATCAGTAATGTCTGGAACATATTTTTTTCATAATCACTTGATAGATAAAAACAGGTATTTCCCACTTTTCTGAAAATTTTTATTTTTCATAAAGTTCAGCATTACGCAGTTTGAAAAATAAAAATTAGTATCAAATTAAAATTGAAATGGGTTTGTATAACTACAAACGAAAGTTTAGTTTTGTGAAAAATTTAAAAAAATAGCTGCAAGCATTTTCGAGACCTCAGGGTCGGCAACCAGTAATTTAACTTTTTTTTTGCAAACTTCGTTCGAAATATTGCATCATGAAAGGAACATACATATGATATATATCATCCCCTAAAAAACAGTGAAGGTGCGCTTCATTATAAAAATATGATCACTTTAATTTTCACCATGCATCATTGTGCTGTACCGACAAAAATTAGTTTGTGAGTAAATGATTAAGCTATTTTTCACGAATAACAACCACTTATTATGATTAGTTTAACATGTACAAGTTGCTCTAGATCAATTGACATATTTTGTAAAATAAAAGTTTTCCAAAAGAACCTATGTAGTTTTCGATTATATCCATTCGATTTCTATGATTGAATAAATATTAGTTGACAATTAAACTAATGGAAATGATTTAATTGAAATAATTGAAAACATATTTCTTTTATTTTTTACTTTGAGGGAAAAATTACTGTAAAATGGTGCATTACGAGATAATTTTTAATAAAATAATGAAACATTGAAACATTGTATTTATAATATTTTAAATTTTCCTTTATTAAAAAATATAAACAAATCATTTCCAGTAGTTTTTTTTACTATAGACTTTAATTCATGTTGATACTATAGATACTCCAATCTGCAATTGCAATGTCTTGAGTACTATTTTGTTTCTACTATAAAAAAGGGAAACTGATGACATTTACATTAAAATACACTAAATGTTATATCTACAGGATCTTGAACTTTAACCACTTTAAAATTACTACTTTTAATTTTTGTATACATATACAGGGTGTCACATAAGCACATGGTCAAAAAGGTACTGTGACATTCTTTGGCTCTATAGAAGACGATTTGACCTAACTTCTATTAAGGAAAAATGCCTGGCTCCTCTGCTATTGACTGTCAAAATTCTTGAAAAAAAAATATGTTTTTTGTAATATCTGGAGAATGTTACTATGGATTTTAATTAATCTTTCTGTGGTCTTGTTCCTAAGTAAAACTCATGTTTAGATGAAGCAACCGCGTCCATCTGCCTTGGGCTAGTGGTAAATTCTTGAGTGTCTTAGTACAAGAATTAACTTTGTATTTGGTCGCTGGAATTAATTTATTTTAATTTTATTGATGCATCAGTCCTTTTTGGAGATTTTCGTGCTCTTGGTAAAATCTTGTAGCATTCATAGTTTTTACGCAATTATTTTTTTCAATTTTAGACAATCATTATCACTACTACTCAAGTACAACAACTACTCGCTACAATCACTACTATCGTAATATGCGATGATGTCATTTTATAATAAATGAATTGTCAATCTTTTCACGATAGTCAGAGAGTCCGATATATTCGTTTTGAATGGCGTTTTCTAATGAAGATATGACCGACTGATCAAAGTCTTAGGGTTTTGCGAAGACAACTTGGATGGAAGTGTACGGTCTACACGGCGCGATACGACGGGTTCCAGATTACCGATTTACATGGATTCAAAAGAGTTTGGGTTGTCCTCAAGTACGAAATGCAGCCGTTGAGGGATACGTTTTAAATAGGGGCGCTGAAGATACAAATATCAGTACTCGCCGTCTGACAGTGGAATTTGGCATACCAAAAAGTACCTACAATTAATCGCATCAAAAGACAGCAGGTCCTCTATCCTTATCAAGCGACGTCTATTCAGGAGCTTTTACCACACCATTTTGAGATTAAATAAAAGGGCAAAATTGAAGACTTCAATGTTGCCCTTTTATTTAAGGAGCGCGGGCACATGATCCAAACACTAGCCGGATTTTATTCACTGATGAAGCTGGTTTTACCAGAAGTGGTATCTTTAATTCACGTAATTTCCACCATTACGCAGAAGAAATCCCTCATCCGAGTCGTATTAACCACTTTCAGGTGGAATTTCTAATAAATATTTGGACTGGGATCATCGGTGACATTCTGACGAATACCTTTCTGGTTCTAGTGGAAGATGTCCCTCTCGATCTTCGTGCTTTGATGTAGTTTATGCACGATGGTGCTCCTCCGCACTTTAGTGCAAATGTAACTGCACATTTAAATATTACTTTTCCACACAAGTGGATCGGAAGAAAAGGGAGAGATGTTCCTGTCGAATGGCCCCCAGGTCCCCCGAATTAACGCTGTTAGATTCTTTTCTATGGGGAGCCTCGAAGAATAAAGTTTACGTTACTCCTGTGGAATCCCAGGAAGAATTATTGCGTAGATTCAAAATGAGGCGGATGTAATACGGAATTATCCAAAAATATTGAGGAAGTCTTAATTCAATTTCAATCGAAGGATCCAGCTATGCATCCAAGAGAATGGGTGGCATATCGAACATGTCTTGTAATTCCACCATCATCTATCGTAGATATCTATGTGACTATCATCCAGTTTCAATAAAGAGAATTACGTCTTTCTTAAGTACGTCTTTACATTTTTTGAGTGTTAACAAAAAATTAATCTAATGAAGTAAAATGATATTCAATTCCTGAAGCCGAAAATAAAAAAGTTGATAAGGTAACTATTTTCGGTGAAACCTCATACGTTAATAGTGGCTAATAAAGTACGAATTATCATTTTGGCAATATAATTATTACTAAAATAAATTTATAAATTAATTACTTATTTCCTCCCACAGGATGTCTGTAAAGTATCAATAAAAAGTTCAATGCATGGTTCTGTCATTAAAAGTATTCATTGTTCATTGTAAATGTATAAAGGCTATTAAACTTATAAAAGATTTCTTTATTTCATTGTGATAACATTAACCTCTCTAGCTCTATAATATTTTTATTTTTAAAAATACAATAGTGAAAAAAACCACAAATATTCAAAGTTCAAGAAGAAACATTAAGTTGCAGTCCATGCATCGATACTCCTGTTAGTATAATACCTGGGCCATTCCATGTTAAGTGATCAAATCACCTTTTTGGTACTATCTTGGATCTTGATGAAAGGTGATAGTGTTAAACAGAGATTCAAGTGATGTAGTGCAAAATCTAAGTTTCACTAGTGCAATGCAAACACGCGTGCGGATATATTGCCAAGTTTCAAGTAATGCCGTTATGGAACTAGGACACCTTGTTGTGCTCTGTAGGATGGTTGCAGTTCCGAGGGTTAAAATTTTTAATTTTATTGCTGCTAGGTATCTCACAAAGTTGCTCAAATAATCCTTCACATTTGGGTCAGATTTTTTATGCTTATAACATTGAAATAATGCCTTCTTGAAACTTATAGGATTTGGTGGCTTACTAATCCCATTACTATTTTAAGTTGCTAAAGTATAAGCCATTAAACTCACTTTGTTTTCAAGATATGTGCTAGTGAACACGACGTTTGAATTGTATGCGATAAATTTTGTGAATTTTCAGCCAAATAGCACAATTTTTTTCTCCAATCAAATTCGTTTTATTACCAATGGAAAGATCAGAGACTTTTTTCTTTTAGAATCATTTTGTTTCATTTTAAAAACTCATCTTTCAAGGTCAGAAAAATTACTTTGAAAATTATACTTATTTGATTACGTGCCTTGGCACGTACAATTATACAAACTTAATCTACAGGATGATGCTTGTCAGTCACATAGTTACCATACTTCAGATTTTAAGGTCAATTAGTTACGACTTTTTAAGTTTAACTTACACTTACTTTGCTTAAAAATCTCTTTATAAACTCTAATTTGATTTAAGCACTCTTAATATAACCTACCGCTATTCATTTTTTACGCTAATTGGATAGTTTATTTTCTTTGCTGCAATTTGCCTGATATTTACAATACGATTATTGAAATTTATGATAGATATTTACTATACGATCAAAAGCCTTTTGTTAGGGAAACCGAAAATAACCCACCTCAAAGCACCGTAGGGAATAGTGAAAATTCAATGTCCCACTGATTCCATTGTAGAAATTCGTCAGTAGCTTTGCAAGCAAATTATTCATCCTTCATCAAATTTCAATCCAAATCGTCGATTTAGAAGCTCGTTATCCTCGATGGTAAGCTCACTTACTTTTAAACGAAATGGAATCCTGTGTAGTGGCATAATGAATTTTCACTGTTCGCTATGGTGCGTTTAGGTGGGTTCTTTTCGGATTCCATGACAAAAGGCTTCTTTATCACAAATTTCAATAATCGTATGATAAATATCATAAAAAATCTGTCTTAAATTGATGTGCGCATTATCTGAGCAACTTTGTGAGATAACGGTAATAAAACTAAAACTTTGGCCACTGCAACCATCATACAGAACACAATAGTTGTCCTTGGACCAGGATACTAGCTGCTATGGTTCCACAACAGTAGCACTTGAAACTTGCCAGTTTGTTCGAATGCGCATCGTGGCGCATGGGTGGTCTTTGTGCTGAAAGCCCCAGGACCATCTTCGCAGACACATATCTGTACCAACACCAAATTTGAGCAAGATTAGAGATGGTGACCAAAACTTTTTCTTGATAATTTGTTCATTTGACATGGAATGAGTCACCTACTACTAATAATTAACCCAAACATGGATTACCATTGCACAATATCTCTTCCTCGCCTCATACGCTCTCACAAAGCTATGTTTCATCACATTCTTAGAGCCGGTACACACACGCGTTCTTTTGCCGCGCGGTGCCGCAAAATCGCACTAGACGGCGAGATGACGCTAGTACGCATTCTATCATCAGAGATGGATGTTGTTGTCCGCAAAAAACGTGCAATTTTTGCTTTCCTTGTGTACAAAATGTATATTTGGAAGACGAACAGACGCTATTGGATACATCCATATACTGACTTACGGCTCACAAGAGGCAGATTTGTTACATGGTTTTTGGATCTAAGAGATAATCCAGATAAGTTTGACAGCCATGCATTTCTCTTTTTAGTTCTGTCATGGTAATCCTCCAATGCGGTATTCCAAATTTAAGGATGCTTTTGCACTGCACCAATAAACAATTCTATGTCTAAATCCTCAAAATTGCCGGCCATTGCCAAACCGCACGTGTGTACTGTACTGTTCGTAGTTATGATTATAAAAATCCCCGAATGAGGTAATAGTATAATTTTTACTGCAAATGTATTTTGTTTAGTGACATCTACACGAATATGGTGATACTGTGTTGGGCAAAATGCGGTTTAAAAGTGATCCACGTCATATTACATAAATTAAAGTCTAAGACATCAGAAAAATATACAGGGTGGTCCGAATTTTATGCAGGAAACTTCGAAGGTAGACAGATCTCTTTAAAATAATTGGTGTTTGCCTTATAAACATAGGTCTGGAACGGCCTCGTTTTAGAGATACAGGGTGTTAAATTTGTTAAAAAAAATTATTTTTTGTTTATATCTCCGGAATTTATTAACCGATCTCAATAAAATTTGGTACAGATAATGTATGACAGTAGGCCTTGCATTCCCTAAAATTCGAGCTCTAGAGGTTCAACCATTGTTTTCCACTTGGCCGGGGTTGGCCTTTTTTTTTTAAAAAAACCTACGCCACTGTATTTTTTACAACATATTGTAACGGATTTATATTCTAATGCACTAAGTACGTAAAATAGGTAACTTTAATTTTTTCCCTAAGATTCGCCGTTCTCAAGTTATTCATACCAATATAGTCCCCTTGTGGCAGACATTTCAAACCATAATATTACAAGAATATTTATGTTTATGCTCGAAAGTAATAATTCAAATATATGGTTTTCTAGAGAGTTTAGAAATTATTGGGAATTTGGATGGTAGCAAGAAGAAAGGTCCACAAACTTTATTGCCAATTATTCCGAGCCACACTTTCACAGAAAATTCGTCTTGAAAAGATCTTGTTCGAATTTCATGAGGATTGAACGTAGCTTCATCGATCCAAAGTATTTTTAGTAAGAATTCTGGATTATGTTGTGACCCTAACAACCACTGACAAAAATTCAGGTGTCTCTCTGCATCTTCCGGAAGTAAATTTTGCACAGGTTGTAAATGGTACGGATTTCTACCATCTTTAAGTAGAACTTTTCAAATTTTCGATTTACTCATCCCGAGTTGCCGAGACGTTTTTTAATCCAAAAAGATGAAAGCGGCGAGTGTAAAGAATTTTGTTGAAGTGCTTACAAATTGCACTTACTTTTAACCATAAACATAAATACTATTGTAATATTATGGTTAGAAATATCTGCAACAAGGTGATTGTATTGGTATGAATAACTTGAGAATGGTGAAATTTACGGAAAAAAATCAAGTTACCTAATTTACGTATTTTGTGCATTAGAATATAAATCCGTTACAATAACTTGTAAATAGTACAGTGGCGTAGGTTTTTTTTTTATAAAAAAAGGGGTGGTCCTGTCCAGTTGTACACCACTGGTTGAACCTTTAGAGCTAATATTTTAGGTAATTCAAGGCCTACTGTCATAAATTATCTGTACTAAATTTTATTGATATCGGTTAATAGATTCCGGAGATATAAACAAAAAATTATTTTTTTTTAACAACTTCAACACCCTGTATCTCTAAAACGAGGCCGTTCCAGCTTATGTTTATAAGGCAAACAGCTATTATTTTAAAGAGATCTATCTGCCCTTGAAGTTTCCTGCATAAAATTCGGTCCACCCTGTATATAGATCTCTTAAGCCATATATGGGCATTTAAAAATAGCAACGCCTGTAATAAATTTTGAATTATGAGAACAATATAACTTTTTACGACAGTCGTAACTTGCCTCGTTTCATACAATTATATAGATTATTTAAAATTTAATCAAGATATTCCTCGTATAGAAGACATCGTTCACATACTCGGAACTAATATAAATTCTTTGCTTTATTCACATGAAATAAAAAATACATTACGACATACATACATATACAACAATAATATATTTCAGTGAAATTTCTTCAATAACATCTCATTCGATGTCATTAAGTTAGTAATTAAATCGTCCTTGCTTTGTTCATATATAAAAAAATGTATTGTATATGTCTCAATTAAACAAAAAACAAATAAATATCAACTAAGCTCCAAATACAAGTTTTGTGTAGCCCATAATAAAATGTAAAGATGTATCACAAATAATAACTTCAAATATGTTTCAGTGTCAATTATGGAAAAAAGATTAATATTAAACGCAACACGTAAGAGGAAATAATTGTCTTCAAAAGTAGAGCTACATAAACAAATATTTTGCAAACAGAATGTAAGTTTATGAATTATTTCTTCTCCAAAATTTTTCCATAATTTCTAATTTTCATTTTTCCTTTAAAATACATATAAGTTCATGAAAATACTAGCCGTAAGGTAATTTTTTTCTTTTTTTAATGATTTATATGTATCTAAGTAAATATTTAGAAATGTTACTTACTCTTTTGCAAATATGAAATCACAATACTCCTCAAATGTCTGTGAAGGAATAGTGGCTTACCTGAAAAAAAAAAATACATTTTTAGAACAGGACATACATGGAACGAAAATAAAATTAAATAACAAATGTGTGTATATAACTTGTGTGGTAAATGTTCTTATTTAATTAAATATGTCTTCTTGCCTAATAAACCCGCTTAAATTTAATTCGGTTTGGTTTGAAATATATGCTCTTTTGGTCGTTCCTTTTGTGTGACACGAACGAGAGCCTGATTTTCTAGGCTGAATGGATATACCTGCTCCTCAAAATTTATTATTTGTGAACTGACCATGTTCCTAGTGATAATTAATTTCTAATACTCTATTTGTGAAGAAGCCGGCCTAGCTTGTCTAGTAGGCCTGGAAATATTGAGTTGGACGCGACTTTTTGTTTCAGCAAGCTAAATTTATCACTATAGATGCTAAATATTATGTACAATAACATATTAGTTTCCACAGTCATAAAATTGTGGGGAAGATTGTTTACATGGTGGTTAAGTGTATAATTTTTACATAAATTCACGTTTTTCGCTTATAACTTTTTTCCGTTCATTTCCACGAGAAAACAGTAAAGTACTTTTTTTTCGTCTTCAAAAGACCTACAAAACTAGCCCTCGAGCGTCAAAAAATATTGATTAGATCAAAAGTTATAAACAGAAGAAGTTTATTTATGACTTTTGAATTAAACATTTATAAACTGCGTTATTATTACCAGAACGTTTTGGCATCGCATCCTCTCATTCCTTATCACTGTCTAATAACTCACACGAAATCTGGAATCGGTAAGTTGAATAGTTTACAAGTTATGGCCTTATAAACAAATTAACTAATTATTAGTCTGGACGATCCCGAGGATCTTCCACAATCGCACTGATTTTTTTCATGGTAGATTTCATAATAATACATTGAAATCTATATTTTTTTTTTAATTTCAAATTTGCAACCTGGAATTTTTTTTATTTTTTAGCCTTAGTTGCAAAATGAAATATACGACGCACGAGCGTGATATAGTTATATATTATTACATATTCGGAAAGCTTATGAAAAGAGCTTTAAGTTAAAAAAAAATCGTCAAGATTCGTTGAAAAACAACGGAGTTACAGACTGTCAAATATATTATTTTCAAGCGAATTTCGCTTATTTAACGGCAGGACTATGAATATTATCGTCATTTTCTTCGGACTCGCTGTCGTTCACTTCCCCCACCCTTCCGCCGCGCCACGGCTCGCCGAAAATCAAGCGACCCACTGACTTTTGACAATATTTCTTATGCACTAAACATACTTCCACAAATAAAATACTTTTATCTGGGAAAGTACTCAGGTTGCCGGTTATAACATATTTTTTCTGCCGCTACCAACCTAATATGTTTAACAATAGGCCATCAACTTTGATAATCTGTAACTCCGTTGTTTTTCAACAAATCTTGACGATTTCTTTTTAACTTAAAGCTCTTTTCATAAGCTTTCCGAATATGTAATAATATTTAACTATATCACACTCGTGGGTCGTATTTTGCACTACTAGTGAAGGCTAAAAAATAAAAAAAAATCCAGGTTGCAAATTTGAAATTAAAAAAAAATATATAGATTTCAATGTATTATTATGAAATCTACCATGAAAAAAATCAGTGCGATTATCCTCGGGATAGTCCACACTAATAATTAGTTAATTTGTTCAGAAGGCGATAACTTGTAAACTATTCAACTTACCGATTCCAGATTTCGTGTGAGTTATTAGACAGTGATAAGGAATGAGAGGATGCGATGCCAAAATGTTCTGGTAATAATAACGCAGTTTATAAATGTTTAATTCAAGTCATAAATAAACTTCTTCTGTTCATAACTTTTGATCTAATCGATATTTTTTGACACTCGAGGGCTAGTTTTGTAGGTCTTTGATAAAAAAGTACTTTACTGTTTTCTCGTGAAAATGAACGGAAAAAAGTTATAAGCGAAAAACGTGAATTTACGTAAAAATTATACAATTAACCACCCTGTAAACAATCTCCCCCCCCCCATTTTTTATGACTGTGGAAACTAATATGTTATTGTACATAATATTTAGTATCTACAGTGATAAATTCAGCTTGACGAAACAAAAAGTCGCGAAATGGCCATTTCCCAGCTTATTTTCCTGGCCTATAGTTACTCTACGAAGACCTAGTAATTTTGTGTACAATCGATTTGTATTTTTTTTTTCAACACTGAAACTTTCGGAATATAGTCCAAAAAAATTCTGATAATTCACTAAATTTGTAGGGGTTAATTATTAACGAGTAATTTTCCTCAAAAATTGGAAACAGCAACAACAACAATCTTTTTTTTTGGGGAAATGCGGTCATGTATTTCCGATATTCTATATTAATTTGTCCTTTTTAATTTATAAATATTTCTTATATATGAAAATAAACACTAGATTACAAACTGGCTTTCGTAGGATAAATTAAGTATAAATTTGTCCGCTTTTCGCAAAAATGTCGAAGATATAAGATAAGTATGGTACTACATATTGTGCTTTGTTAATAGTATTTATGTCGAAACCAGTACATAGTGCTGGTTTTTTAATACTGAAATATTTACGAATAAATTTTGTTATTTCTTGATTTACGTCTATAAACGGTGTCCCTGAGTAGATGTTTCAATTTTGACATCAGGGAACACTATTTAAGCTTATAGGAAGCTTACAGCGACCAATCTTAATTAAAATAGTCATCCAATGTTAAAAGACATCTATCCTTGGAAACAATGTATTTAAATTGTGAATTTTATTTCAAGTTTTCTCTTGCTTTCTTAAGTGTTTCTGTTAATAGCATATCTTATGAATAAAAATTGCGAAATATGAAATCCGCGATTGTTCATATCCAACCACTCATTTGCATATTACTTTGCATACTCAACGTTGGTTGGAACAGCTTATGGAGATGTTGAAGATTATTATTCCTTTTCTTAACACAGAACCTCAGAAGTGTGTGCATAAATGTAAATGTTTGGGAATGCCACATTGAGGAAACGGCATTTTCTTATATTACTTTCCCAAAGAAAAAAACCAAGATACACTCCTGAAATGAAACTATTACGTGTGAAAGGAAATTACATTGCATTTCGGCGACAACGTAGGTACATGTTGAACTGGATTTGCATACAAACCTATGCAGGTCTGTTGCGAAATGTCGCTTGTGCGGATTCGCTATCACTTACTTTTAGAGATGTAATTTTAAAGATTCCGCGAGGAAGCCCATTCAAATATTTGTAATTTATTTCTCCATATCTGCTAGGGATATTTGTACGCTCGTATTGGGTGCGAATGCCCTATATTCGAGCTGTTACGAAATATGGTTCGCGTAGTGGAATATCATTTCAGGTCTCTTTAGCATCTTACTAACGTGCTGTATATTGCATCAAACATATTTTAATATTGATTATGTTTTTCCAAGATATATAAAAATTTGTAGTAATCTCAAGATGTAATTTTGTATTTAATTTTATAGATATCAGGTCTGTTCAGAAAATAACCGAACTTTATTTTTTTAAGCTTCATTGTTTCACCTTGAGGCAAGATTACAAAATGCACAAATCTATTAAAGTCGAATAAAACAGTGTACATCACTTTGACGTGCTTTCTTGGGGCGTTATATTTCGAAAAAGCAACTTTTAAGAGACTATAGACCTCTTTAGAAGCCATTTCTTTGCCTATATATTTGTAAACTAAACTTATTCTTCTACGTTTAGGAACCCACCGATCTTGAAAGGTACGTTAAACCTTTTTCGGATATACTTTATGACAAGTATTTCGTTTTACAAACTGTAATATATTAAGAGTTTATAAAGAACAAATCATATTTACATCATATACAGTTTTGTTTGTACTTTTCTTTGATCAAATTGTCTAAGTAAAAATTAATGCACAAGTAACATGTAACATACAAAGTTATTACTGGTGTAGTGTACATATAAAGAGAACAAAGCTACTCTACAACACAACAGACTCAACAATACTTTGTTACTTAGCGCCAAAAGTTTTAATTTTGTTTAAGACTCGATTAATCGCGCAATTAAATTGCGAGTTTTGTGAGGCTTTCCAACCCCGTTCGGATAACAAATTATCCATTTCAATCATAATAATACGCATTTACGTCTCACACTATGCGTGCACAGTAATGGCTGAAGATGTTGAATGCTGGCCGCCTAAGTTTTACATGCTCCGTTAACTGCGATTGCCCTTGAAATAGTACAGATATTTAACTTTAGGGAATAATTTTATTTCTTAGAAGTAACTGTTTTATTTTATCTTGGGAAATAATTATTTCGTGTGTTAAAAATAAATCATTCAATGTTCATAATTATATCAGTTGGTAGCTTATTATCGTAACAAACTTTTGGAAACTATTTAATGATATACTAAATATAATTTAAAATAATATATTTTTTTAAAGAACATATTCTATTTGCATATTATACTTATTAAACTAATTCAATTTTTTTTAGAAAATCTTATAGCTAAATATTTTTTGCATACTTCGGTTTCTGATATCGAAATGCATTGTTTGACTTAATTTGGTAAGATAAAAAAAATGAATTTGTTTGAATTAGTTTTACAATAGAAATATAACAGGAAATATCTGATACTTTCAACTTTATTAATTTTTCCTCAATGTAACGAATCGTTTTAGAAAAAACGGTTACATACCCATTTACACCCTGTATGTTTAAAATTATTCAGTTAGAAATAATCTTAGAATACATCTACATAAAAATAAAATATAGCATGATGAAATAAAAGTGGCCAATATGGTATAATAAATTCAACATATGTATATTTTGATATGTACAAGGTCTGCTCAGAACCGAACTTTTTTAATTACGCGGTTGGCAGCAGTGCTTTGCACATAACCTCCTTTGTAGTCACGTGTTTTTGGATTATTGATAATATGTCATTTAGTTTTCGTTATTAATTATTAGTGACGATTTTTGAAATATGAGATTTTCTGGAACAACGATGCTACGTAAAATTTTGCGCGAAACTGGAGAAAACTTTCACGGAAACGTATGAACCTTTGAAACAAGCTTACAGAAATGATGCTCTAGGTCTAGGTCGTACGCAATGTTCGAAATAGTTTTGTAATTGAGGATGATCCTCGACCAGGAAGGCCTACAGAAAGTCAAAGATCTGTTGCATGCAAATCGCCGATTGACTGTCAGATAAATTGTAGAAAAGGTTAGCATCTCAACTGGGTTATGCCATGAGATTTTGATTAAAAAATTGAGCAAGCATCGAGTTGCAGCAAAATTTGTTCATCATTTGATGAGGAGAAAAAGAAAGAAAAGCGTGCGGACGTTTGTCGACAGCTCCTTGAATAATCCAATGACGATGGAACATTCATTCAAATGATCATAACCGGAGACGAGAGTTGGGTTTACGGCGATGACATTGAGACAAAAGTTCAATTATCACAATTAACTGGCAAAGGATCTCCATACTAAATCGTTTAAAATAAAAGAATGAAATTTGGAACTATTAGGTTTCGAAGGGTTACAATTTATTTCTAAATTTTAACGAGAATCGTTCCAAACTATGATTAAGTTCGGCTCTAGTTATTTTTGTAGAAGGGCTTTTTTAACAATTTTACAGTAAAAAGGTGTTTTTCAATGGTAGGCTGCACCGTTTGGGAGTTAAACATTTTAGAATTATATTACATGCCATAAGAAATGTAAATTATAAAACATATGAGTTGATAGAATGCCAAGAGAAATTACATTTCAAATGCCAATGCTGTATAACATACGTTAAGGAGGTATTTACACGTGCAATTTTTTGTGAATCATTTTAGAAAATCTAAGCAACTTAGACCACAATATATCTTCACTGTATCAGTTATATACGTTTTCTGCAGGGGATAAGACAACTGACAATACATTCAAAACAAGGAAAAAAAACATATTTTTTGCATATATTCGTGTGTTTCCCTTGAGCACCTGTTAAACATAGAGAAAATCGTTTACGGTACTATAAACAGAATCACACCCCGCAAAATGCTTTTAGGAAACTATTAGCATATGCATTAATCACAATTATTGAATATATTTACAAATTTGCAGAACAAAACAGGAAAGGTGCATTTTCTGATGTTTACATGTTCTCCGTGATCTTTCACTGCGAAAAACGAAGTGAAAAATTGAAGGAATAAAATTAATTTCCAATGATTGAAAAAGGAAATTATGAATGTCTTTGCAGTAGGAAGTGTTGACCATTCTATGGTTCAATAATGATAATGAATGGTAACGTTGAAAAACTAAATAAACATTAATTTCTTTAACCTTGCCCGGTTTTCAAGCAACATTATAAAATTGTAAAAACTATTGTTGACTTGCAAGAAAGTGTTGGGAATAAGCTATATCCGCTAAATGTGCCGATCAATCAAGAACTGTTCAAGTTTGTACACTAATAATTACAATGAATTTAAATGACATTCATTTAATTAAATTTAGAGAATAAACGAATTAATGACGATGATGATAAAACAATTAATTACACTATTACATGCTATTCCTTTTTATCTTCAAGAACAATTACAGTAACTTTCAGTAGCCGCAACTGAAATAGAACACCTACATCAGAAGTACGAAATGGGGCAAATGGGAGAATAACCTGTTCTGTTCTCGGTCTGCGGACCAGCTGGCATTTCTACCTGTAGAATAAAGTAAGGCCTTCGAGTCAGGTGGGAGATTTACGGTGCATTGTGTCGTGGTCGTGCCTCGGAAACCCCCACACCCTCCAGGACAACGGCAGCGGTGTCTTGCTCGCGGTGCCCTGATTTCGGGCTTTATTTGATATCTGCATGCGAACCCCGGATTTCTTATTATTTACGTTTTTCGTAATAATTCCGTAAATGACTGTCCGATGACGGAAACAACCCACGACACTGTACAGTGTTCTCAGTTTTTAAAGAAGAAAATATGAATGAAAAGTCAAAAACTCTAGAAACAATGGTTTCAGTAATTTAATAGTCTAAATATTTTATGGGCTGTTTCTTGCTTCGACAGTACATTTACTTTTCGCGCTAAAATTAGTTGTTTCTTAATTGTCAGCTGTTGCTCATTTAAAAGTTTCTTAGAATATTTTGGTATTCGTCTAATGTGGGTAAAATTATAGTTGTCGCAGTTAATAAACCATCAGAACCTATATCAATGCGCCTGTGCGAGGGGAATTTCAGTTGAGTTCTTTTAATGGTTTAATTATATTATTAGTATTAGATGTTTACAGCTAAAACGCTGTGTATGTGTGTTTTTAGGTAGTGTATTTATTTATGCAATAATGTATGCATTATATATAAGTAACGTAATATACAGGATACTGTTATATTTAATAAAGGGTTCGCACGATAATATGTCACTATTAAAGGACTATTATAAAATCCTACGAAAATCGACATTGGCAGTTGATCTCTCGGATAAATTCCGGAAGCTAAAATACACGTGCGCTCGGTAGACATAAGAAATAAATACGGACTAGCCGACAGTGTTGCAAACAGATTCATATAAAATTATTGGCGAAATTTGGCAGAATTCCTTATAATTACTGGCAAAGTTTAATTGCTTTCCTGGCAATTTACTGGTTAAGATTTTATTCTATATTACGTTGGTTCATGAAATATACAGGGTGGTCCAGTCTCCGATGCGGAAACATCAGGGACTGATAGAAATTCCAAAAATAATATGAGTTTGATATATAAACTATATTCGAAAAATGCTGCGTTAAGGAAATACAAGGTGTTCAAGATTGGTTTTAAAAAAATCAAATTAAGTATTAATTTTTATCAAACGGCTAAAGATATTTCAATGAAATTTTGTAGACGTTAGCTACAATCGAGAGAGCACATCTTGCAATGAAAAACATTATTTTTAGTTTTGCCAGTGGCCTCCGTACTAGCACGTTACTGGATATTTCTAAAGAAAAGATTGGTACGCCCCTGCTTTTACATAAAGTAAAAATCAGTTTTGTATTCTGCATTCAAGAAAAAAGCTCTCTTTTGATTTTTCTGTACGCTGTTTAGTAAGGAAGAATACGCAGATATTCATTTTTGTTACGGATTTTGTGATGGAAATGGGGAAGCGGCATTTCGTGAATATCGAAGACATTATCCAAATAGAAAAATTCCAGATGCTCGTGTCTTCATTGGAACACATCAAAAGTTTCGTAACTTTGGCCTACGTGTTAATAACGAACATGACAGAAACCGTCGCAATAATAATCGGAATCGTATTCTTCGTATTTTTGATGACAATCCGAGGCTCAGCTCTCGCAGGGCAGCTCAGCAAATATAAATATCTAAGTCTCAAATATTACGTACATTAAGAGATGACCACAGGCATGCATATCACCTACAGCCCGTTCAGGATTTACAATCTGGGGATGCTGAAAAGCGAATGAGGTTTTGCCAGTGGCTTTTAAACTCGACGAAAGAAAATCCTGACTTTTTGCACAAAATTCTGTGAACGGAGAATCATTCAGTAGACGTGGAATAACGAATTATCACAATATCCATGTTTGGACACACGAAAATCCTCCAGAAATTCGTCCACGATCATTTCAAAATGAATTTTCTGTAAATGTTTGGTTGGGAGTGTTCGATAATAATGTTTCTGGCCCACATTTTCTACTCCCAAGGTTAAACACAGAACTATTTCTTGAATTTCTTACTAATAACCTGCAGGATTACATCGAGGATATTCCCGTTAACTTAAGACGTAAAAGTTGGATACAACTAGATGGATCCCTCCGCATTTTGGAATAGCTGTAAGAGAATGGCTAAATACTAATTATCCGCAACGTTGGATTGGCCCGCTAGGGAGGAATGACATGAATCATGACGTGTATAATGGTATTGGACCAGTGGCCTGGTCACCCAGGTCACCGGATCTTAATCCACTGTACTTTTACGTTTGGGGAAATGTAAAAGACAAAGTTTACGGTACTCCAGTGTTAACAAGAAATAATTTAGTTTTAAGGATTCAGCAAGCCTGAAATGATATGCGGCAAAATCCAAATCAAGTAGCTGCTGCAATAAATTTATTAGGTGGGTGGACTACACTTCGAGCAATTTCTTTAACTTACATTTTTAATTTATTTTGTCGTTGTTGTTGTTGTACACCACTAATTAAATCTGTCGTTTTTCCTGTTACAGTTTCATTAACATAAAAAATTAAATTATGTTTACATTGTATGTGTTAAAAGGTTTTTTTTTATTCGAAAACGCTGAGTCGTACAGAAAAATCGAAAAAGAGCTTTTTTCTTACAAATTGAATGAAGAATCCAAAACTGATATTTATTGTATGTAAAAGCAGTGGCGTACCAATTTTATCTTTAGAAATGTCCAGTAACGTGCTAGTACGGACGCCACTGACAAAACTAAAAATAATGTTTTTCAATACAAACGTGCTCTTTCGATGGTAGTTAACGTCTACAAAATTTCATTGAAATATCCTTAGCCGTTTGACAGCAGTTAATAAATTAGATTTTTTTTAAACCAATCTTGAACACCCTATATTTTTTTAACGAAGCATTTTTCGAATATAGTATATATTATTTTTTGAATCTATATCGGTCCCTGAAGTTTCTGTATCGGAAACTGGACCACCCTGTATATAATTATGTAACTTTAATTACCTACCATTTTGAAATGAATCCAAATTTAGATTTAACGGCGGACATTTATTGAGAAATTATCTTTTCCTTAATAAGTATTTAACAGAAATATTAATATCATATATGTGTTATTTTTAAATTTTAAGTGCGATTTCAGTTATGCTGACCAGTCAATTAACTCAGAGGTACTTCCCTGAGTATTCAACAATGCTTCTTATCACACCTTACGCTATTCTACTGTTCTATGCTTCAATGAAACCATAGACTATAATAACTCTAAAGACAAAATGGTGGTCGGTAAACAGCCACAGAATAGAGAATTAACGAAAGGTGTTTTGTGCTGGTAGCAGAATATTCTCACAAAATATTGGCATAAAACATTAACATGATTTTTTCTCGAATTGAAACAAAATGATCTTTCCTTAAGATTAGTTTAAAAAAAACCTTCAAGTTATGACCAATGTTTAAGATAATAAAGACCACTTAAATCATTCACGGCTTTAGAATTTTCATAATGAAAAAAGTTATGTCAAAATATTTATAAAAAAATATAACTTTTTCTTATAGTGTCATAGTAAATAATACCTTTATTTTTAGGCGTATGAATCACCCCATATTTTTTGCTTATAATTTCCGGATGCCTTGTAATCATTATAAGAATATTTACTCATTAAAATTCCTTTAATCAGAATTTATTACGGAAAATTTCTAGACAAATATACCTATACCTATAGGTACTTACTAACGTTAATATTATCTATAGAAACTTTACTATGTAAAATTCATGAGTACAGTAAATATACTTATTAAAACTACCAAGCAACAAAATTTTAATACCTATGTAAAATTCGTGACTGAATCAAATATACTAATTAAAATTATTTCTCTTCAAAATTTTGTTAAAGAAAATTCAGAACAAATGTAAATTTACCTTTTAATATACATATAAAAATCCTATCCGGACAAGGGTGTAACAAAATTGCCCATTATCCGTGCAGGAATTTCTTTTTACAGTGGCGTTAACATTGTCTTCTACTAGGAATATTGATAACACATCGAGACGTTTTAAAAAGTTAAAGTTTGCAAAACAGATAGCAACTGTGGAAAATTTGTCCTAAGGCTTCCAAATTTTTGATTTTACGTATATTAATTTAATCAAACTTCGTCAAAGGTGAAAGCAAGGATATGGGATGTTTCTCTAATCGATTGCATTATTTAAGAATGTAAACATATCAGGTATGTGTTTTTCTGTTAAATTTTAAACATTTCAATTTACCTATTTTTAAATTGTTACTGAAGGTTGCTTTCGGTGTGCAGCAAAATAAAACTCTCTCTCAACGGTAAAATAAAAGTATTTTTATTGAAAACAAAGTTAGCGAAACAAAAGTGTTGTCGGGGCGAGCGTTCGCTGGAGAGTCATCGTGGTGTGGAGTCCCTCGCAGGTATCTGGTCCTTGGCGCCAATCTGCCGTAGACCTTTTCCTGGAACCCTGGTGCGTCCCGCGTCTATTCTACTGTTAGACCGGTCCGGGCGGCGTCAGACTTGACGTAATACTTAAACTAGATCACTTGTGGACATGTGTATCCACACTACTAACTATTTAGTGACTACTAGTGTGGTGTAATCCAATAATAATTATCGAGGCATGTAGCGCATAGAGTAACTGTTTTCCGCAGTATCAGCAGTTAGAAATCTTGTTTGTCAGATTTGATGTCTTTACATACCTAGATTTCTGGTATCGAATAATGTTTGACTCACTTGATAGGATTTGTTTGAATTAGCTTAATACCTTAATAAAGAGTAAAAACTGGCACATGCACTTTAATTCTTTTCTATCACGCGCGCTCGCTATGGGACCTATAGTGTAAGGGGTTAGGTGCACGGAAAGTGCTAGATAGTACAACAGCGTGATGTTATTTTCATAGCGCAACGCTCCAGCGTCCACGCTGTTGTACTATCTAGCCACTTGGGCGCTATGGCAACTGCGTCCGCGTGGCGCTATGGCAACTGCGTCCGCATGGCGCTATTGGCAACTTTTCCCCACTCGTTACACAATGTACTATTGTAAAAGCCTGGGTCATATTTATTTAAAAATAATAACAAAAAAAAATTAAATTCTCTTTTGTTTCCTATATAAAAAGATCGTTTAATCGTCGTATTAATCTGTATACATATTTCAAGTATCAATAATTGAATCTAAATTGTCTGCAGCCTCAGTTGGTTGAAGTTGATCATCATATACTTTATTATTAATACGATTTTTAGATCGGAATGTGTGGCTAATTTTAAATTCTAAAAGATTAATAGAGAACCAAATTTGTGTCAAATATTTGAAAGTGAATTGAAATAACTGATTCATGTCTGATTAGCTCATTACATTTTTTTAGAAAGCACGAGGGTAAATCAAATATAAAAAGGATTTCACCTATTAAAAAAATATATTGAAAAATAACAGGAAAATATAATTTATTTTTCTACATTGTTTCCTGCTTTAGAAATACATTTTTCCCAACGAGAAGGAACGTTTTTTATAGCAGCATCGTCAGGAGTCAATTGCACACAAATCTCTCCACACTATCGTCATCTTCAAATTGTTGATCTCCTTGAGCTTCTTTAAGCGGCCCAAACAAATGAAAATCGCAGGGCGATAGGTCCGGGTTGTAAGTCAGATGATCAAGTTGAGGCAAGTGCATTTATTGAGACTTTTGAGACCATTAGAGCTGCAGTATGGGGCCTGGCGTTGTCGTGGAGGAGGATGGCCTCTGGAATCGCTTGGTCTCGTCTTTTGCGGCGATTTGCAGCCCTCTTCTCCTCACTGATTGTGCGTCGTTCATGAAAAAAATCAGTGAGCAAAATGCCTCGCTGGTCGAAAAATAAAACGGTTGAAAGAACCTTGCCAGCTGATAGTCGAGTAGGCTTTCACTGGGGCTACCTCCCCTTTACTCTGCCGCTCCGTACTAGCCGCTCGACACGGGAGTGTAGTGATGGATCCACATTTCGTCGCAGGTGACGATCCGACTAAAAAATGCATCACCTTCTTTTGCAAACTTTGAAAGACCTCCAAACGTTTCAACTTCGGATCTGTGGTCAAAAGGCGAAAGACCCATCTGGCACACACTGCAGGTCGTTTGTGATGATCACTTGATAGCTCCCAGAATTTATTCCGACCTGTTTTACAATTTCGGATATTCTCACCCATCAATCATCTTCAAGAATTTCCTCGGAAAATTTCCGTCGCTTGAATGCTTGAAGCAATAAATTTTATAATTATGCCTTGCGCAGTGGAAAGGTTACCTGTTGCTCCGACTTCGTGAGAATTACGGACAAATTGGTTGGGAGTGTGCAATGGCCGGCTCTCCCCACTCCTAATGAGTCCACACAAGCATATTAGAAGCGTAGGCCCAGTCCTATCAATCGTAAACTCTCAGGAACAAAAGACCCGTTTATATTTAAATAATAAAGGCGTTACCCCTTATTAACTACGATGGCAGGAATACCGGTTATTATGTACAACATATTGTTTCCTGTCAATAATATATTTTTCAATTAGAAAAACTGATTCATTGTTGAAGCCAATAGAAATAAGCACTGCAAGAAGCAGCGGATGATTAATCTTATAAAACGCTTTACTATAATCCAGTAAGAATAAAGCAGTTAACTTATTATTGTCTGTGTCTCTCACAATATCATCTATTACTTACAAAAGTGCTGTAGCGTAACTATAATTTGGACGAAATCCAGACTGATGTCTTGGTAATATTTCATACTGGTTCAAATGAGATCTTATTTGTTTGTAGATGTATCAAATACTTTTGATAGTGTGGAAAGGATATTTCTTGGTGAGGGATCTGTATAAACCGTAATTTCATTTACACTCTGTAAAAGTAAAATATTTGCAACTTTCCACTGATTTGCAAATATTTTTATCAAAGCATTAATTTAAGTACATAATATCATTCCTATACTATCCATCTGATCCTATGGCATTTGATTTAATTGAAAGGAGGAGATTATAACGTATATTATTTTCTAAATCCTACAGAAAATAAATCCTTTCAAGTCATCAGAGTAAAAATTAATGTTATTCACATAAGCAATATAAGCAGGAGAGAACCGCTGTTTTCTTTTCGGCATAATAAGAATTTAAATTCTTGCCATTCTAACACACACCAATTTCATGTATAAAAAAACTGGAAAACTAAATTACTGGGATACTAATATATCCACTAAAATTAGGAAAGAAGAAAAAACTTATGTCCTTCTTATTCGACAAGAAAAGATTATTCCAGTACAATTTGAGCTATAAATATTCTGAAGCTATGAAACTGACACACAAGTAGTGATTTACAAAGTCATAGAAATGCATGTGGCAAACGTTCAACAGAAGTTTATCGGTTAATCAGCCACCGCAAATTTTAATTCCTCCATTTTTTTGTAACTTGATTAAAGTAAATTGGAATAGAAGATGTTTCCATTATAATGGGCTATAGTTAATAGTAGGCCTGTTGAGGTTAAAATAAAACGATTGTGTCAAATATATCTCAATAAGAACTTAAAAAATATATATATGTATACATTTTGAACCAAAATTAAATAAACCTTAATTATCAGTAAAAACTGTCACTATATCGAAATAATTTGGATATAAATAGAGGTTAAATCAAGGCCAACAGCCAGAGTTCATTAAATCGTTTATTTAATCGTTTTTTATTCAACATTGTTACGTGACATTTATTTCCTTAAACAATACGTACCTTCATAACTGGTAATAACGAACAAATATTATATAACAAGGTTTAAATTAAAAACTGTGACAGTAATAAGCATCTTATTACACTCTCCTTTGTGTAAATTATGTAGGGATCAGTTATTTTATAATTAGTGTACAAGATAGTACAATGAGGGCTCTCTACTTTGACAAAGAAGTCACTAATGAAACTCGAAGATACAAAAAGGAACAAATTTTGTTTATTTAATTATGTATGATATAGCATGAAATATATATAAAAATAAATTACAAATAATACCAGGAAATTTTTATTAAAAAGTAGATTAAACATTCTTTTAAGAATATACAGGGTGTCTCGGTACTTGAAAAAAGTCGAGTACAAATAGATGAGGTCAAAATGATATCAGTTCTTCATATAAATTTTTTTCATATTGGCCTTCGTTACGGGTCTTCAAAGGTGAAAGTTAAAAAGTTATTTTTATTTACATCCCCTAAACTATTAACGTCAGCATGATGCATATTTGGTAATCGATAACACATGAGTGCAACTTGTTTTTGATTTTGTAAGTGAAACTTCATTATGCCCAGAACGCCAGGGACGGACTATGACCAATGGTTAACAGCCCAGAATTTTTGCATAGATGACGATCGCAATCCGCCTGCATAAAAAATAAGTTCCTTGAAGAATTTTCCAACGATAATACCCTCTTGGGTCAACTCGGTAAACTTAACAGTTTAAGAAATATTTATGATTTTATGTCACAGTGCACATCGGGCGACGCCTCCACCATTTTTTTTAAATTTTAATTGGATGTAATATAATTTTCACTAACAAAATTTGACAAACAGACTTTACACATAACACAAATTAGAAAAATAAAACAAATTAAAGTAAGTTAAGTATTCAACTCCAATTATCGATGTCCAATTCAGACGTTTCTCAAAAACGTATAGACCTATTAAATTATTATTCATTATCAAGATATGGGCGGAAATAGTGGGTAATAATTAATAGGTCCATACGTTTTAGAGAAACGTCTGAATGGACATCGATATTTGTAGTTTTTTTGCAAAATAATTTGCAGTCGCTATTAGACGATGTTCCATTAGACACCCGAAGAAACGTTTGGTTCATGCACGATGAGGTTCTTGCCCAATTCAGTATTGATGTACGAAATTATTTATCCATTGTGTTTAATAATAAATGGATAGGGAGAAAGCTCCAACTTCATGACCACCGCGTTTTCCAGACTTTAACCCGATGGACTTCTTCCTGTGGGGATACCTGAAAAGTTTAGTGTACTCAACCCCAATACAGACAAGGGATGAACTGCTACAAAGACTTAATTTCCATTGTGATAACATTGGACATACCCCAGAAATGCTATTTCGTGTACAAAGAAATAACATTCGTAGACTTAGAAAGTGTGCGGAGGTGGAAGGTGCCCATATTGAAAATGTAATTTGATAGTTTTCTTTCTAATAAATAATTTTTTTTAACTTATTCTTGTTTTTTTTTCTATTTTGTGTTATGTGTAAAGTATGTTTGTCAAATTTTGTTAGTGAAAATTACATAAGCAGAAAGTAAGATCTTCTAGTTTCTCTTATATTAAAAATATATACGGTTCTAACATAGTAATTAAGTCCAATTAAAAATTAAAAACAAAAAATGGTGGAGGCGCAGCTAGATGTGCACTATGACATAAAATCACAAATATTTCCTACACTGTTAATTTTACCGAGGGTATTATCGTTGGCAAATTTTTCAGGGGAACTTATTTTCGATGCAAGCAGATTGCCATCGTCATCTATGCAAAAATTCTGTGTTGTTAACCATTGGGCATAGTCCGTCCCTGGCTTTCTTGGCATGATGAAGTTTCACTTACATCAAAAATAAGCTGTACGCATGTGTTATCGATCACCAAATCTGCATCATGCTAACATTAATAGTTTAGAGGATGTAAATAAAAATAACTTTTTAACTTTCACCTTTGAAGGCTCGTAACTTGTTAACGAAGGCCCGTATGAAAAAATTTATATAAAGAACTGATATTATTTTGACCTCATCTAATTGTACTTGACTTTTTTGGATCAAGTACCGGGACACCCTGTACTATATATTTGACTAAGTATATGAAAATACTGACTATTCGCTTTATTCATCTGTCACTGCAATATTTTGTCTACATTCACCGTATAGTATAGCATATCCAGCTATTCGGTAATAAAAGAACGATCACTCAGAGTGAACTTTGTCTTATTCATTGGACTAAGTCGAGACTTATCTCCCACTCTTAAGTTCGTAAACAACCTGCATATTTCACTTATTTATTACCTACTTTACCTAGGTCCTCGTTAATGGGCTTTATCACTCTTATTATAATAATTAATGTAAGACTAGTATTTTTACATCGAATAACAAAGGCTATTAGTTTTACTGCTGTCACTTTCTTACTATCATTTATAATTAGTTTGATAACCATATTTGAAATGCTCTTCAACATAGATAGAGATTATTTATCAGGTAATTAAAACACAGCTGTCTGTACAAGATTCTGAGTGTTTGGCACGTCTATACAGCCCAGACAAACAACATAATCCATGGACGGTAATTCTAGAGACCCAACACCCTCAAGCAGTCGGATCTGTGTATTAGTTGCGGTCCTGTAAGTAATACTACAACTAAGCACGTAATGCCTGAGGATCGCCATATTTCATATGCCCCAAAAAAATATATATTAGCACGGTTTGTTGTCTCTGAATATTTCACCTAAAATATATAGTCAATAGAGTATAGAAGGTTGAAAAGGAGTAGCATTTTATTTTTCCACCAATATTTTAGAAACTGAATTGATTTGTGCTAAAAAGCAAATAAAGTAATATTTTCGACATTTTTGACAACTACAATAATCCAGTTAAACAAACAGTCTGCTGCAATTTTTTTGGAAGCAATTTTTAAAAACACTGTAAAGATATGTTCTTTATTAAAATTCTGGTTAGGAAACTTTAATCACCAAAAATCACAGTGTCTCGAATTTCATCAATTTATTACATATATAAATGCAGAATATATATTTACACAGATTTAAAGTTTAAAATTACTAACTTTCTATGACATCTAGAATGTCTTGAAAGACGAACAATTATCCAATTATGTACTGATACTGCTGCACAGAAACTAAAATTTGTTGCCAACTTTAACTATCGCATATCTACATGAAACGACTTGATGTAGTGGTGTATAATATTTTAGTTTCAGAAGAGCGTCCTACATAAAATTCGGATCTTGAATATATATGAATTTTTTAATTGTTATGCCATTCTACAATATCAGAATAATTATTTATACAAACTTCTTTTCAAGATTGAAACATTTACTTTAGTAAAGAAAATCAGTTTTTAAAACTACGATAACAAGGCTACATCTACAGGCTACGTTTCCCGGTACTTGATACAAAAAATTCGAGTACAGATAGATGAGCCCACAATAATTAGTCCAATTAAATAAGTCTTTAAATCGAAATTTTGGTCAACTTGCCTGAATTTTTGATATGAGTTAGTTTGGGGTATGTTATAACAACAAGTGTCAGTAATTTTTTGTTCAACCCCCGGCCAAGGGTGAAAAAAGATAAAACAAAGGGGTTTTTCCAGATAACTCAAAACGGGTAAGGGCTCGTATAAAAGCTGTAAAGCATACAATTCTACATAAAAATGACCTCTTGACTTTTTCTTGTATTATTAAAATTAACAGAGTTAGGGCGGCTAGAAGTTAAGGGAAGATTTCAGAAATTTAAAAAAATCATAACAAGCAGAAAAATTAATGAATTTTGTAATTTTTTTTTTGATCTACTCTAAAAAATGTAACTTTCTCTTTCAGAGAAATACATATTTTTTTATTGTTAATAAGAAAGTTATAACAATTTCAAATTTATTGTTTACCCCCTAAACAGATATTTTAACGAAAACCCCGTAACAGGTCAATTTAATTTCCTCAATTTGTTTACATAAATCATATTTTTAATTCTTCTTGAGTAAATATGATTTTTTTATTAAAAAAAAATATAGTTTTTCTGAAATAAAAAATAAGGGTAATGATAGATAAGTCAAGATGCCATTTTTATGCAGAATTGTATGCTTTACAACGGTTATAAGAAACTTTTTTTTTTCTAGCCCTTGTCCCTTTTGAGTTATCTTGAAAAAAACCCTTTGTTTTATCTTTTTTCACCCTTGGCCGGGGGTTGAACAAAAAATTGCTGTCACTTATTGTTATAATATACCTCAAACTAACTCATATCAAACATTCAGGCAAGTTGACCAAAATTTCGATTTAAAGGCTTATTTAATTGGACTATAATATCAGTTCATCATATAAATTTTTTCCATACGGGCCTTCGTTAACAAGTTACGGGCCCTCAAAGGTGAAAATTAAAAAGTTATTTTTATTCACAGTCTCTAAACCATTAACTTCAGCATGATGCAAATTTGGTCATCAATAACACATGCGTACAGCTTGTTTTTGATGTAGTAAGTGAAACTTCATTATGCCCAGAACGCCAAATGGTCAACAACCCAGAATTTTTGTATAGATGACGATCGCAATCTGCCTGTATAAAAAACAAGTTCCTTGAAGAATTTGCCAACGATAATACCCTCTTGGTTCAACTCGGTAAAATTAACAGTTTAGGAAATATTTGTGATTTTATGTTTGTGCACTCGAGCGGCTCCTCCACCATTTTTTGTTTTTAATTTTTAATTGCACTTAATTACTATGTTAGAAGCGTACATAAAACAAGAGCCTATAATATCTTACTGAGTGCTAATGTAATTTTCACTAACAAATTTTGACAAACACACTTTACACATAAAAATGAGTTAAAAAATAATTTAAAAGAAAGAAAACTGTCAACATCAATTTTCGATATGGGTATCTTCCACCTCCACACACTTCCTAAGACTACGAACATTATTTGTTTGTACATAAAAAAGCATTTCTGTGGTAATAATTTAATAGGTCCATACGTTTTTGAGAAACGTCTGAATGGACATCGATATTTGGAGTTTTTGCAAAATAATTTGCAGCCACTATTAGATGATGTTCCATTAGACACCCGAAGAATCGATTGGTTCATACACAATGGGGCTCCTCCCCATTTCAGTGTTGATGTACGAAATTATTTATCCACTGTGTTTAATAATAAATGGATTGGGAGAGGAGGCGCAAATCCATAGCCACCACGTTCTCCAGACTTTAACCCGATGGACTTCTTACGTCGAGATACTTGAAAAGTTTAGTGTACGCAACTCCAGTACAGACAAGGGATGAATTGCTACAAAGAATTAATTTCCATTATGATAATATTAGACCTACTTCAGAAATGCTTTTTCGTGTACAAACGAATAACATTCGTAGACTTAGGATGTGTGTGGAGGTGAAAAGTGCCCATATTGAAAATGTATTTTGATGATAGTCTTCCTTCTTTAAAATTATTATTTAACTTACTTTAACTTATTCTTGTTTTGTTTTTATATTTTGGGTTAAGTGTAAAGTGTGTTTATTTTAATTTTATTAGTTAATTTTACCCAGTTGAACCAAGAGGATGTTAACGTTGGCAAATTCTTCAGGAAATTTATTTTTGATACAGACAGATTGCGATCGTCATCTATGCACAAGTTCTGGGTTGTTAACCATTGGGCATAGTCCGTCCCTGGCGTTCTGGGCATAATGAATTTTCACCTACTACATCAAAACAAGCTGTACGCATGTGTTATAAATCACCAAATTTGCATCATGCTGAAGTTAATAGTTTAGAGACTAAATAAAAATAAGATTTTAATTTTCAACTTGTTAACGAAGGCCCGTATGGAAAAAATTTATATGAAAAACTGATATTATTTTGACCTCATCTATCTGTACTCGAATTTTTTGTATCAAGTACGGGGACACCCTGTAGTTATAAATGGACTAAAAAAAACGATGAATTTACGTCCGGTAAATTATTGTTGAAATATGCAGGAGAAGGCAGTAGAAAAGGTGTCTCATCTCGTAAGTCAATTTTTTCATTAGCAACATTGTTTTTTTTTAACAATTTGGGTCGAAAATCAATTTTTACAATATATTGTAAAACTATTGATTTTAGAGAAAAGTGTTCCCAACAGACGAAATATGCGCAATAAAAATACCTACAAAATGCCGCCTGATAGATTAAAATCGAATAAATTGTTTAAAAGTTATTGCAAAGAACATAAAAAAAACGTGGAAAAGCAGCATTTTTTTAATTATCCATAACTTGGTTGTAATTTCCTGGAATTTTATAAATATGCCTAAAAGTTGTAAGTTTTATTGTTCTTCAAATCTGTGCGAAAGATGGGCGCTGTGGGGCCAAGAGTTTTTGCAAAATTCTATTTTTTATCCCGTCTAGGGCAAAAATGCATAACTTTAACCTTCTGTCTCTCTGAAAGTTATTAACAAAAAAGGGTTTAGAAAGTAAATTTTTAAAGCTTAAAACCTAACTCAGTTTTGTATTTAAGTGGAATTTTGATTTATTACCAGGGGCCCTTTTGATTTTTTTTTGAAAACGGCTCCAAAAGGGCGTAGGAAAATTTTTTTAAATGTGTGTTTTTAATTGGCAATACGGGTGTCTCATAATTAGCTGCCAACCCTGAACAGGCCGATTCTATGATCAAAACTAAGTAAAAAAGTTCATATGAACATGGGTCCGGAAATGCTTCCTAAGGGCACAGGGACCTATTGAAGAGGGAGGAATGGAAATCATTTTTTTGCAATATCTCTCAATCGCGTTGTGATAAATCAATGAAATTTGNATATAATTCAAACTACAGATTTACAAGTATTAATAAATAAATTTCCACATGTTTTACATAGACGAGAATGCGTAAAAATATTGAGCTTTTACAAAATTTAATCAACAAAAAATATTAGTCCTTATTAATATTTACCTTTTTGAGATTAACAATGGATATTGAGCATACAATAATTTAAAGAAACAGACGTTTACTGACGCACGCACATTGACAATAGAGAACGAAATAATCTATCTTTGTCATAGGCATACGAGTTGTCCACGAATTCGGTACCATGAGGGCCACAAAGCGAACGTGATTTTTTATCTTTGTCCTGACAGTGTCATAGGAGCTAAATAAAATTCAAAAGATAAAAAGGTAAATAAATTTGTATCTGTCTAAAAAACAAACGTAAAAAAATTTCAACTTTTCATTATTTCAAATAATCAATCGAATAGTATAGGAAAAAAATTGTTTTAGTTTTGTTAAATCATTAAAATTAACGATTAAAAATTTGAAATTGTTATAACTTTCTTATTAAAAATTAAAAGATATATCTATTTCTCCGAAAAGAAAGGTTACATTTTTTAGAGTAGATTGAAAAAAATATATAAAATTTATTCATTTTTCTGCTTGTTATGATTTTTATAAATTTCTTAAATCTCTCTCTAACTCTGTTAAGTTTAATAGTACAAGAAAAAGTCAAGATGCCATTTTTATGCAGAATTGTATGCTTTACAACGGTTATAAGAAACTTTTTTTCTAGCCCTTGTACCTTTTGAGTTATCTTGAAAAAAACCCTTTGTTTTATCTTCAACCGGGGGTTGAACAAAAAATTGCTGTCACTTATTGTTATAATATACCTCAAACTAACTCATATCAAACATTCAGGCAAGTTGACCAAAATTTCGATTTAAAGGCTTATTTAATTGGACTATAATATCAGTTCATCATATAAATTTTTTTCATACGGGCCTTCGTTAGCAAGTTACGGGCCCTCAAAGGTGAAAATTAAAAAGTTATTTTTATTCACAGTCTCTAAACCATTAACTTCAGCATGATGCAAATTTGGTCATCAATAACACATGCGTACAGCTTGTTTTTGATGTTGTAGTAAGTGAAACTTCATTATGCCCAGAACGCCAGGGACGGAATATGCCCAGAATTTTTGTATAGATGACGATCGCAATCTGCCTGTATAATGAACAAGTTCCTTGAAGAATTTTCCAACGATAATACCCTCTTGGTTCAACTCGGTAAAATTAACAGTTTAGGAAATATTTGTGATTTTATGTTTGTGCACTCGAGCGGCTCCTCCACCATTTTTTGTTTTTAATTTTTAATTGCACTTAATTACTATGTTAGAAGCGTACATAAAACAAGAGCCTATAATATCTTACTGAGTGCTAATGTAATTTTCACTAACAAATTTTGACAAACACACTTTACACATTAAAAAATAATTTAAAAGAAAGAAAACTGTCAACATCAATTTTCGATATGGGTATCTTCCACCTCCACACACTTCCTAAGACTACGAACATTATTTGTTTGTACATAAAAAAGCATTTCTGTGGTAATAATTTAATAGGTCCATACGTTTTTGAGAAACGTCTGAATGGACATCGATATTTGAAGTTTTTGCAAAATAATTTGCAGCCACTATTAGATGATGTTCCATTAGACACCCGAAGAAACGTTTGGTTCATGCACAATGGGGCTCCTTCCGATTTCAATCTTGATGTACGAAATTATTTATCCATTGTTTAAAATAAATGGATTCGGAGAGGAGGCGCAATTTCATGACCACCACGTTCTCCAGACATTAACCCGATGGACTTATTACATCGAGATACTTGAAAAGTTTAGTGTACGCAACTCCAGTACAGACAAGGGATGAATTGCTACAAAGAATTAATTTCCATTATGATAATATTAGACCTACTTCAGAAATGCTTTTTCATGTACAAACAAATAACATTCGTAAACTTAGGAAGTGTGTGGAGATGAAAAGTACCCATACTGAAAATGTATTTTGACTTACTTTAACTTATTCTTTTATATTTTGGGTCAAGTATAAAGTGTGTTTGTCAAATTTTGTCAGTGAAAATTACATTAGTACACAGTAAGATTTCCTAGGCTCTTATTTTAAAAATATGTATGGCTTTAATATAGTAATTATGTCCAATTAAAAATTAAAAACAAAAAATGGTGGAAGCGGCGCTCGATGTGCACTGTGACATAAAATCACAAATATTTCCTAAACTGTTCTATCGAATTCATGCCTGGATCAAGAGGGTTTTATCGTTGGAAAATTCTTCAGGAAACTTATTTTTGATACAGGCAGATTGCGATCGTCATCTATGCAAAAATTCTGGGTTGTTAACCATTGGGCATAGTCCGTCCCTGGTGTTCTGGGCAGAATGAATTTTCATCTACTACATCAAAAACAAGCTGTACGCATATGGATCACCAAATTTGCATCATGCTGAAGTTAATAGTTTAGACTGTAAACAAAAATAAGATTTTAATTTTCAACTTTGAGGGTCCGTAACTTGTTAACGAAGGCCGGTATGGAAAAAATGTATATGAAGAACTGATATTATTTTGACCTCATCTATCTGTACTCGAATTTTTTGTATCAAGTACGGGGACACCCTGTAGCTATAAATGGGCTTACAAAACCGATGAGTTGACGTTCGGTATTTTATTGTCGAAATGTGCAGGAGAAGGCAGTAGAAAAGGTGTCTCATCTCGTAAGTCAATTTTTTTCATTAGCAACATTGTTTTTTTTTAACAATTTGGGTCGAAATATGTATTGGAAAACTATTGATTTTAGAGAAAAGTGTTCTCAGCAGACGAAATATGCGCAATAAAAAGACTTACAAAATGCCGCCTGATAGATTAAAATCGAATATAAATTGTTTAAAAGATATTGCAAAAAAAACATAAAAAACCTGGAAAAACAGCATTTTTTTAATTATCCATAACTTGGTTGTTTACTGGAATTTTATAAATATACCTAAAAGTTGTGAGTTTTATTGTTCTTCAAAATTGTGCGAAAGAAGGGCGCTGTGGGACGAATAGTTTTGCAAAATTCCATTTTTATCCCATCAAAGGCAAAAAGGCATAACTTTAACCCTCTGTCTCTCTGAAAGTTATTAACAAAAAAGGGTTTAAAAAGTAAATTTTCAAATCTTTAAACTTAACTTAGTTTTGTATTTAAGTGGTATTTTGATTTATGCCAGGGGCCCTTTTGATTTTTACAAAGGCGATGTGTATTTTTGAAAACTCGGCTCCAAAAGGGCGTAGCGTTTTTTAAATATGTGTTTTTTAATTGGTTATACAATCACACTTTTTATAATTAAATATTATGCATGGTTTTGGAGATATTTAGATTATCTTATTTATAAAAGTGGTAAAATGTAAACATTAATGTAACGTCAGTGATTTACGCACGTTAGTATAGAAAAAATCTGTTTAAGTCAATTACGGTAATTCTGGTACCGGAAGTCATCTGCGGGATTTGTTTGCGTGCGTAGAAGTATTGTGTGGGCTTTTGTTTTATAACAGGGCAGAAAGCTGTAATTACCGAAGTTACTTCGGTGCGTGATCGCGTTATAAATATTAGAACGGACTTATCAATATTTCAAATACGTCCATTTCATCCACGGTTCTGTAATAATACGCTTTATGGATGCTAACTGAAGGTTAACGTGGGGTCAGAAAGAATATTTTATTATGTAGAAAATGGGGAAGCGTCTAACGAAAGTGATAGATAAGAACGTCTTCCGAATTCAGGAAACCAGTGGGGAAACACATTAAATAGCACGATATGGAAGTATTGATACCCTTTTGTTTTATGCCTGTATCTAAAGGTTTCACTATAAAAACTGTGTTTCTTTTTAGATTAATTCATTTTTATTCTTCATATACCTACAAATTTCACAACTGTTTCTAATTATTTATTAAAAAAAAAGTTGCATTTGCATAAGAAAAAACACGGTTTTGTGGCAATATATAACTGAAACTCAAGTATCCCAAAATTCACGCAAGTAATTTTAATAGAAAATACTGGTTTTTAATTAAAAATTGTAAATTTTTTATTGATTCACAAAGTATACCATATAGGATTATGCATGGAATAGCATAAAGGTAATAACTTTGCTGGCACTTAGGCACCCTTTTGTCGAATTTCGTTGATGCAGCTCCAAAACGTGGTTGGTCGTGGTGTTGTTGGCATAAATCTTAGACTTCAAGAAACCCAAAAGAAATCGCATGATCTTGGACGGCCAATTCTGATCACCAAAACGGGAAATTACACGACCAAGAAATGACTCATGCAGTAATTGAATTGTTTCTCGGGCTGTATGGCATGTGGCACCGTCATGGTGAAACCACATATCGTCAACATCCATATCTAGCAATTTAGGCATAGAAAACTGGATTAACGTGTATGGTTCGATGATGCCTTCAGCCTAAAATCGACAAAAAGCAGTGACATTCGTGGAGTTTCTGAACCCCAAAAGCGACAATTTTGTTGATTAACGAAGCCATCAAGATGAAAATCAACTTGTTCCATAATATACAAACTTTCTTCGCTCTGGTTGGTCAGTAGGCTGAACAGGAACTAATACGTATATAAATAGGTACCATTAAGCCTTTGGGGTAGATAACCAACCTCACATGAATATACATTTTGTATCTGCGCTTTTTTTGCCTGGCACCACTTCTTGGACTAGCAAGGGTTTTTTGCTTCGGGCTTGGCCATTTGAACCCAATCATGCTGGTGATAACAACTTTTACTTGTTTTGTCCGGCTAATAATAGTTATTAAACTATAATTGTGTAACAGGCCAGGTACTTGCTTTGGTGGTTGGTAAGGCCGACTTTATTTAGTATATTGTAATATTCTAAGCGCCCTGTTAGATTTCTAGTGTGGTTAATTGAAAACCTTACCAAATCAGCTCACCCCCAAAGTCATCTTAATAAGTGGAAACAAAGTGTGTCGTTTTGTTTATACGGAAAGAACCAACCATGCCTCTGTCTCGGCTAAAAGCTTCAGTTCTTGAATCAACTGGACTTTATAAGCATGATGATGCAAATCTTTTTTTGAGAATACGCTGTAAAGACCTTCTCGAAATGTCCAATTCTTGACCACGGTACCAAATTGATGTTTCTGGATTTTGGACAAAAGTTTCCATTTACAATATAAAAAAGTCCAAATGAATATTATGTATTCTTAGATGGGTTTTTAGGTATTTTATATCTCCTGAAAGCGCTTTAGGCATCGATATAAATTTTGACAAATTAATAATTACTATAACGGTCATTTTTAGAAGTTATTTTAAATTTTTATCATGGGCTGTCAAAGGGTTTTAACAAGTCAGAACGAAAAAAGTTTTTATTTACTGCATGCAGGTACTATAAATTTGTTTTTCTCCATAACCAACTGCATACAACAATGACGCTAGATTATGTTTATTAGTGGACTTATTTTTAGTCATGGTCACTTTATTTAGAAATAAGGTTACCTAACAGCTATACCTAACCTACATATTTACAATTTGAGATAAGTGTGACAAACTATACGTTTTTGGAAAACGCAGAATACCGTCTTTTTAACCAATCTGTGGTCAACTACGATTTAATTTAGAGAAATGTAAATCCAAAACCGTTATAGCTATTAATATATTATATGCACGCCATTGGATTTTACTTAAACAGAATGTATGAAGCTTAACGTTTCATAAAAAAAGTCCAACTCTAGCTGCTACAGGGATCACCCAAAATAATGATTTGATGTTTTGACTTCTAAAAGTGTCCAACGTTAATAATAGATCGTTCTTTTTAGATATTTTAAGTGTTACTTTAGTGTTTTCATGTTTTTATGTGAAAAATCACTGGTCCAAATTTATGAATGAAACTGAATTTATTAAGTAGAGCACAATTTGATCCCAAATTAAATGCACATCTCCCTATAAAATAAACTTTTTGCAGTCCTGTTATCTGCTAAGTTTTTTAATAAATTATCAAATCACTTCGGAACTGGAGGAACAACTCAGATATCTTCGCTAGTCTTTCCAAATCTGGAAAAAGTATATAGGACACTTTACTTATACATATGAAACACACAATTATTTGGACGCCATCCATACTGGTCAATGTTTTTTTTTAAATGTGACAAATGGATACAGACAACTAACGATTTATTTATTTATTTTTATTTTTCACTGTTAAAAAACAACGGTGCTATTGAAGAGGTAGATAATTGTACAAGAAAATTACTTTGTTTTACCTCATATAATATTGTCTTATTTTTCATTTATTGCATAGTTTTAGTTCTTTCTGTATTTATTTAGGTATTTTCCCCACCTGTGATAAAATTAAAAAATCAATCAAAATAAACCTGCGCCAAAAGAATCAGTCAAGGGTTATTTCATGAAACTGTTAGAGAAGGAAAATAATAAAGTTAAAATTAAAAGAGACGGTGATTGTTTTATAAAATGGAGCAGATAAATTTACCCCGTAAGAAGAAGCGGGTAGAATAAACATCATTATGATATTTCTAACTATGGAACAAACAAAATTTAAACCGTCAGACATATTTCCTTAGTTTTAAAAATAAAAACAAATTGTTTTTTGCAAGGCTATAACTAACTGAAGTACGAAATATGGTAGTGATATGTATTATTTATTGTTTATTTATCTGTTTGTATCACTGAGATTTTTAGCTAAACAAACATGTTTTCATATAAAATACCTTAGACTGATTCTTTAGCGCAAAGGTTTATTTAATTAATTACTAATTTTTTCATACGTGGCAAAATACCCATAATAACCATATACACAGAGAAAAAAATACAATGCTTTTACACGATAATCCACGAATCTTAAATAAAAAAGGATAACAACATTCGCACTGCAAACTAATTTTAATATTAATAACGCAAACGGACAGGCAATGAAGCATGTGTTTAAGAATGATATTAGGGAAAAATTAAAATATTTTATTAGCATGACTTTAAGTTCCCAGAGAAATGATAGACAACTGATATTTTAATACAACCTTGATTCAATTCATTGTTACAGTCGTAAATCTTACAAAAGCTTCACCAAAGCTTTTCAACAGACAATGTGAAAGCAACTTTTTGAATTGTGATAGCTACTTCCATTCCAATCACGGTACTAACATAAAAAAATGTGGTGCTAAATGTTTATGTGACAAGCTGAGGATTTTTAATAAAAAATAACGACGCTGAGAGGGCTCTGGAGAGCTGAATAGAAGCATTTCCAAGATATATGTTATTATTTTGTTGTTATCTGCCTTTTCCAATGTAATAAGAATAACTGCACGCTAGATATTACCACAAATAAATAGTAACATCATTCCAGGCATATTTTTGATTTATTTGAAATGAAAATTAAACCTTTTTTAATTCGGATCTTTTGGTGAATCTTATCTTGAGTTTATTATATGAATATGATTATTTTTGTGTCAGAAATAATTAAACTACACAGAAATTAAGAAGTTGCATTAAATATTGGCTATCTATAGTGAGTCACAAATAGGATAGGATGTCTTCGTCTTATAAAGCTTAGAATATACAATTTCCATTTTGTATTATTTAACCAATAGATGAAATTTCAAACAGTACATCACACATGATGTTCCATTAACTCGAGGGTATAATGAATGTCTTGTTTCCCACAGTCGTTAGGTATATTTTGTTCCATTCACAGGAAATTAATTAATTTTAATTAAATTTCCGATGAATTGAATATCTACAATTAGCTGTGTCTAAAAAGCGAGATTTATGGTTAAAATGTTCTCCTACAAGATTAGCCGCTTAGTGTATATTGATGTAGTAACTTGAGTTTACCAGTTTCCTGTCTAGAAGTTGTGTTCTTAATTGTCTAAACGTACCTATTTTATTGAAGATTTGTTAATCGTAGTTACTCTCTCAGAAATATTTTTATAAAGATGTTACATACTTAGACTTATTATTAAAGTAGATATACCAGGTGAAACTCTAAAGATAACATAAATAGGCAATTTGCTGATGCGTATTCTACGTACCTAATAATCTTTCTTAAATATTTTCGACAAGATTGTGTTGGTATTCCTTCATCATTCATCACTTTACTATGAGACATTGTCGACTCTTTTGTTTGAACTCAATTATCTAATTATATGCGATCACAGCGAAAAAGTATGTTTTTTCAAAATTCATGTAAATCTATGCGCATCCAAAATAATTTCAGCAAGACCGTACTGTTATCCCTTACAGGCTGATTCTAGGGAGATATATTCAAGCAGAGTCTTGCGGATTATTTTGTTTGGATTCAATCATCTAATTATAATTATATATCATGGAAAATAATTTAATTTCGTTATAAAATTGAATGGATTTCCATTCCTTTAAGGACTGATCTCTTTTTTTTCTTGAGGGCGGGTCTTGAAAATCTAACTCCACACCCTTTTGACATCCTGACATCCACGTAATTTGAAATTACATTATATCAAAGTTTTTTCAACATAAATTATGCTAAATTTAAACCCAAAATTAAACTTTTACTGTGTCCAAAACAATAAAATGAGTGAAATTACTTACTACTTATTTATCTTACGTTATCAGCAGAGAGCGGACAATTTGTGACTTTAACCTTGAACATAGATATGTCATTCATAAACCTAGATACATTACCCATGGGGCAGTGGCGTGTCGGGTGTGCATCGGAAATTTACGTGATAATTCACGAAAATTCCACGGTACATACATTTTTAGGCGTTATAAAATATTTAGAAAATCAGAGATTGTATACTACATATTTATTAAATAAAGTTCGGTTAAAAATAGTGTCGTTCTTTTAATTGGAAATTAGGAGTCAATGTAACGAATATCCTCAGGCGACGCACATGATAGAATAGTCCAACTCACGCTCCATTCATAACAGGGCTGCAGTTTGAATTCTGACCAATAGGAATTCGATAAACGCAACCGATGTCGACG